>NW_019385847.1:86280-146629 GCF_000671375.1 Centruroides sculpturatus | reverse complement strand
CAGAAGCCTGATATACGTAGGATCCACTAAATGATGTTCTTTTTTCAATCAAATTTGAATGGCGTTCGCTTGGACATGTTACCTGAGGAAGAACTTAAAGTTCGAAAGCGCTAGTAATACTTCGTTTACAGAGAAGCACACCGGAAACAGGTTCATTGTACGTTGTTTTTTGATTATCAAATTTTTATTTTTCTGCAATTCCGTTCTAACAAAGAAACAACATGATTCACCTGAAGCAGAACTCAGGAGGAGTCTAAAAACATTCATGCAGTGTACGTATTACTGACACCAGACAGTAGGTTTACAGTGCAATTTATTTGTTATTCGGTGTGAATGCACTTTTTCATCTCAAGTTTTTCAATTAGATAATATCTGATGCCATCATTTATATCCAGAAATTAATTTTGAATTATAAAAAGAAATTGTTGTTTGATAGATAACTACATTAAATGATTAAAAATAGCAAATTCAAGTTCATCTGGGTCAACAGTTTATGGAGACTTCAAATATCTTTCTACAGATGAGAGAATTATATTATGATATAATACTTATTTATTGCTACTGCAGATGCACATATTATCACATTATGCACATATTATTAGAATACAAATATCAGATATAAAAAAACCTTGTCCCATATCAACATTTTTACAAAATTATCACATTATTAATTGCAAAACAAATAAATTGCAACCTCACTCATGGCGTACTAATTATTGGGTTGTTGCAAATAAAATGGACATTTTTCAAAATTTAAACTTTCTGGCCATGTATTGAGTTGTTCAGAAAGTAATTTTGTTTATATATTACAAAAAAATTTTTTTTCATAATACAGTAGAGCATCGATTATCTGACCCCCGATTAACCGTCACATCAGTTCTAGTCAGTAAATTTCAAATGTCCGCTAGTGATGTGGATTATAATATAAATATAAACATAATATACAAGACTTAATTTTCTAATTATGAGTGGTTGTTTGTTTCGTGAGCAATAAAATAATTTTAAAATAATTTTAACGATACAATAGCAACGATTATTATTTTAAAAAAAATTTGTTAGGCTAAACATCAATGAAAATTCAACGCGAAGTTGGTTAATAGCAATATACTAATAAACTAATTACGTGGGATACACTAATATCCTAATATACTATATTAATAATGTATTTTTTTTCCTTCTTTCCGGTTATCCGATTTTTCAGTTATCCGACCAACCTGAGTCCCCAATTGAGTCGGATAATCGATGCTCTATTGTATATAAATACTTTATTGAATTATATGTTGTCTATTTTAGTCCAATACCTTTTGCCATCTTTCTGTTAGTAGCATGATTCCACATTCATAAAAGTTCTGATCTTTACTTACAAAAACTGGTCCAAGTGATTTTTGGCATCTTCATTTGAAGTAAATGTTTTACCGTTTAAAAAATTTTGTAAAGACTGGAACAAGTAATAATCTAAGAGTACCAGATTTGGCAAATATGATGGGTGTGGTAGCACATTCCATCCAAGCTAGCCTTTTCTGTTTGATGGTATCGCTCAATTTATCCAGTTGATGGCAGTACACTTCCAAATCAATTGTGAAATTGGTTGATAGAAGCTCAAAAAACAATTCCCTTAAAATCCCACCAAACAGAGAGCATCACTTTTTTTGATGAATATTGGCTTACAGATATGTCATACTAACCTTGTATAGCTTTGCAGTTACTACTTAAAAATTCAAGCATTTTCGACCCACTTATAGGGGCTTCCTCAAGTGTTTCATAAGTTTTTCTGGTGCAATTCTGATTTTTAACCGTTCAGGTCTCCAATGCTTCTATCTTCGGAATTTATTTTTTAAAAAATTTCAAAATTGAAATCTCCAAACAATGTGCGCCTGTGTCAGTTGTTGTATCATTGTGTCATAAATAGCCTGCCATGCTCTTGATAGTTTTTTTTCTTTAAAATTGATTGACAGGCCTTTGCAGTTCTCTTTAAAAATTTCTAACGCCTCCAGATTTCGTAGTTGGTTTATGTGTCAGATTTGTCACTTGTTGCAAGCGATAATGATTCGAATCTTGAGAGAATTCCATAGCGCATGAAGAAGAACTACATTAGGTTCAAAAACATTTGCAAAGTCCTCTGCTTTCATTGGAGAAGAAGCATACAAGGTTACAGGCAGTGAAGTTGGGTTAGTTTATCTACTCCAGTATTATAAATTTCTTTAGAATCAAACAAAATTTTTTACAAATAAGCCTTGAAATGTCAGCTCTCAAAATATATAATGACAATAAGATTTAGAATGAAACTGGCAGGTAAAAATACAACTAATCCCTCTTGTGGTAAAAAAACAAAATTACTTTCTGAACAACCTAGTAGCTCAACTTTTTTCCATGTGAAGTGTTGTATATTTTGCAATGTAAGTTTTAAATTAAATTAATAAATGTTCAAAGTCAGAAGTAAAAATCAGTCATTTCATTTGCAACAACCTAATACTTGTTAATATTCAGTATTAACACCTAAGAGAATCTAATTTTCAAGTACAGTGGGTGATCGGTTAATGAACAAATCAGATAACGAACACCTCACAGAACAAATGCAAGAAGAAGCAACGTAAAATAATGAATACCAATTGGTCTTCCCTTGTCTTCGGGCAACAATTCAAAACTTTTGGAGTGTGGGAGACGTCGCCATTGATGCTCAACCCAATATATACTGATCAGATAGTATTCCTCCGAACTTAAACTCTCCCTTGTAATTCCAGCCTTTTATTTTTCTGACAGAAACAATTTTTTATAGTATTCGCGAGACTGTCGGGTGAGCACTCATTAAGTTTTGCATCGGTTTTTATTTTCGAAAGGTGAGAGTGTAATAGCATAGGTAGAGAGTGGGCAGATGTCTGATGTCTGTTATTGCTGGGCAGTATGGCTTGAACAGGTCTACAGTAGGCTGCAGTTCAATCTTATTTAAGAAAGATACTGTATTATCAAGAAGACTCAAGCAGCTAAAGGAATAACAAAAAATGACATCTGACAAATAAAGAACATTGAGGAGCTCATAATGGAATCTGAAACCTGATCTGACGACATAAGAATTCCAAGAACTTTTGAATGAAGAACACCAAGAAATTCGGTGAAATATGTTTTTTTCTGAAAAATAGGATTAATGTAGACATCTATTATTAAACATTTTTTCGAAGAAGTGGGAGGACGTCAGAACAACAGTCTTAGAATGGCATACAAACCAGGTTGAGGTTAATAGGCTTAGGGATACCTACAATTACAATGCTATTAATTACTTTTGAAAAATCTTGAAGAAGAGAAAAAAAGCAATCGACATTGGACAGATTCTTTACCCCCCACAAACAGAAAAAACATGACTAATAAAAATGCAAGACTGCATATACCGTATATTTTGGCTATTAAGACGACCTCCGACTTTTACACTCAAAATATAGAAATCGTACTTACTCAACCTTTATTGTCCGGTACTTGTAAATTATTTGTAAAACAAACGTTTTCGGCCTCAGTCGAGGTCTGCTTCAGGTTAAATTATTGGATTTCATTCTTCGAATGCACGTTTAGTTTTAAATATAATCGAATTTCTTGCGCGTGTTACGTATCGTCATCGTTTTTGTTGTTCTTCGCATACGTAACGCCAAGCATAAGAAAGCGTGTTTCCGTCTTTGTTGTTTATACATCTCCCTGTCCTGCCTGCTTTGTAGATTTCTAGGGCTTCAAGTGCTCTGATGTGATCCGTATGAAAAGCTCTATTTATTAATCTGGCTTTTGATAGCTCCGCGTGAATATCCGGGTCGGTTGCGTAGGTGGATAGTGCAGTGGTGTAACGAGCATGTTCTATGTCATATTTGTGCTCTTTAACTCTCTGTTGGATTGAACGTTTCGTGGAGCCGATGTACACCCTTTCTTGTTTAAACCTATCATCTCTCACCGGAATACTATATACCCCCGGAGCTCTCATATCGTTCTGTTTGTCTTTTGCATTACGTAGTAATTGGTATACATTGGGGGTTCTTCGATACGCTATCCTGGTGTTCGTTTTAGTTGCAATTTCTTTATATAACGCTTGAAACCGTTTGCTGTATTCTACTATGTTGCGTCTTCTGTTTGGCTCTTGATTATCATTTTTAGTAACAGGTGCCTCCTGCGTTTCACGTGCTCGTAAATAGGCATTTGCCATTCTTTGTACTAGTTCTTTTCTGTATCCATGTGCAACTGCAACGCGTTCTATATTTTGTAGCTCAATTATCGTGTCACTCCACTTAGAAGGGTGCGTAAATGCTCTTCTGATCAACGCCCGGAATGCTGCGATTTTATAAGTGTACGGGTCCGCTGAGTTTGCCGGTATAAACCATGGGATGTAGCTGGGTTTATAATATATACCCGTATCAATGCTTTCACCGTTGAGCATGATGTTGATGTCCAAAAAGTGTGCGTTGGTGGAAGTCATTTGATCTAGTTTCAGGGTCAGCCCGTATGGATTGTTGTTTATGTGGCTCAAAAACTCATTTATGTTTGGTTTCGTTTTCCACAAGATAAATACATCGTCCACATATCTCTTATAAATAATTATATTAGAACTATACTTTGGTATGACTGTTTCTTCCAACTTACGTAATACCAACTCACATAAGTCGCTAGACTTATACTGAAACTAGATCAAATGACTTCCACCAACGCACACTTTTTGGACATCAACATCATGCTCAACGGTGAAAGCATTGATACGGGTATATATTATAAACCCAGCTACATCCCATGGTTTATACCGGCAAACTCAGCGGACCCGTACACTTATAAAATCGCAGCATTCCGGGCGTTGATCAGAAGAGCATTTACGCACCCTTCTAAGTGGAGTGACACGATAATTGAGCTACAAAATATAGAACGCGTTGCAGTTGCACATGGATACAGAAAAGAACTAGTACAAAGAATGGCAAATGCCTATTTACGAGCACGTGAAACGCAGGAGGCACCTGTTACTAAAAATGATAATCAAGAGCCAAACAGAAGACGCAACATAGTAGAATACAGCAAACGGTTTCAAGCGTTATATAAAGAAATTGCAACTAAAACGAACACCAGGATAGCGTATCGAAGAACCCCCAATGTATACCAATTACTACGTAATGCAAAAGACAAACAGAACGATATGAGAGCTCCGGGGGTATATAGTATTCCGGTGAGAGATGATAGGTTTAAACAAGAAAGGGTGTACATCGGCTCCACGAAACGTTCAATCCAACAGAGAGTTAAAGAGCACAAATATGACATAGAACATGCTCGTTACACCACTGCACTATCCACCTACGCAACCGACCCGGATATTCACGCGGAGCTATCAAAAGCCAGATTAATAAATAGAGCTTTTCATACGGATCACATCAGAGCACTTGAAGCCCTAGAAATCTACAAAGCAGGCAGGACAGGGAGATGTATAAACAACAAAGACGGAAACACGCTTTCTTATGCTTGGCGTTACGTATGCGAAGAACAACAAAAACGATGACGATACGTAACACGCGCAAGAAATTCGATTATATTTAAAACTAAACGTGCATTCGAAGAATGAAATCCAATAATTTAACCTGAAGCAGACCTCGACTGAGGCCGAAAACGTTTGTTTTACAAATAATTTACAAGTACCGGACAATAAAGGTTGAGTAAGTACGATTTTTATAAGAATACCGGTATTCGGATTAGAAGATTTTCAAAATATAGAGTTTGGGATATACTCACCATATAAGACTACCCCCTCTTCCAACACACACCAAATAAAAATTTTAAAAAAATTATCATTCATTGGCATACTCTTTAATGTTTTTTCATTTGCTTTCCAGTCTTGAACCATCTTTTCTGTTACTCCACATTGTCTTTCAGCAGCGTAGTTATTATGTTCCATGGCAAAGCTTACAACTTTAAGTTTGAAACTGGCTTCATATTTCATTCTTCTTGCTGGTGGAGCCATGATGGGGTTTTGACCGTTGAACATTTTTATACTGGCCCGCCCTTATATCCTATTACCGTATCTCTTTCTCTGCCTCTCAGATCTCGCACATGCGCTGCTTCACTGCAGTCCTCAGGAGCGCGATCTGAGAGGCAGAGAAAGAGGTACGATAATAGGATACATACAAGGGTGGGCCAGATGGGTGAAAGATGTGTGTTTTTCTGGGCACAGCACCGCTCTATCTCTATCCATACCCTGGGCATCTCAGCCAACTGCAGCACCCACCCTATAAGATGACTCCCGACTTTTGAGAAGATTTTCCTGGATTAAAAAGTCGTCTTATACGCCAGAATACACAGTATATGTATTTTTACTATTATATATAAACGTAGTAAAAAAGTATATATTGTTTATTTTTTGAGTCTCCAGAACGAATTAATCAAATTCCCTTAAAAACCTATGGTAAATCGATAATCAGTTAATGAACAAAGTCTTGGAACGGATTATGTTCGTTAACCAATCACCCACTATATATAACTACACTTAGACAGACAGTTTTTATTCTTACAGAAAATATCAAATCAGCAAGTTTTCAAGCAAAAGACTTTTCTTAGCATTCGATCCAAATGGAGAAACATTAACCAAGTTTAAAAACGTTTTTTTTCACAATACTATTTAATAGGGTAGTTTTGTGTTTTATTGAAATATTTATTATAATATTCTACATGTAGATAGACATAATAATATACTATTGACAGATTTGTACTCTTGATTAATTTATCCAATTATGCTGCTTACCCATCATTTATATAAATGGTGAATAAAACAAGTTACAACAAGCAATTATTTATTGTGACATTGTCACAATGACGAACTGCAATTTTTAATTTATTTAATTTAAAATATATGCTCTCCACCTCAAATCAGTACTGTAGTGTCTCATCCCTGTATAGTACATCATAATTTTCTGTTAGCAATGGAGTCATTCTGGTCATCTAGTTCTTTTCAGCAGAAAATGTCTGAATTGAAATGTGACTTCCAGTTTGCATTGAAAATTTGTATATAGTTAATCAGGACCTCCTGCCCTTAAGGTTTCCATATCTGGTCTTGGCTTTCATCTGTTTAACTCCATTCTCAAGATTAACAAAAGACAGACATACAGACGGACAACAGTAAGAATTTATAGGTCTACAATTTTTTCAAATTGCAGCCAATAAACGTCCTACAGAATCAGTGATGATATACATGGTAAGTAAAAATTTTCAATAATATGTTGGATATTACATTTTGGGAGGTGGAATATGTTTTTACAATTGTATTAGGTTCACTCATTTACAATATTTATTATAAGAATGATCCTAATTCTGATTATATAATTTAAAACAGAAAAATAATGTTTTCTTGCTTTCAAGATCTACCAAAATATAGTTAGTTAGGTGATCAAACTGGCAGTGACTTTTAAAGATTCTAAATAAATCTTCTCTATGATGTATTTCTGATTATTGCAATTCAAAATTTGTATAATGTCATATTGTTGCTTCCTCTAAAAAATTAATCTGACCTTATTCTTTGCCAACTACTACAATTATTCCTTGTCTACTTGCTAACTTCTTTCTAAGCTTTTGTAGCATTTTTTTTTTATGATACATCAATAACTTAAATTTTTTTTTATGGTTAAAAAATATATTAAATTATGTACAAATTAAAAACCAAACAGGTATCAATGATAATATCAATGCCAAATATAATAAAGAAGCATCAGGAAAAACTCATTTTTATTAAAACAATTTCAAATGAATAATCTTTTATCATAAGATATGAATTCAGATCAATGTTACTGAATGGCAAATCAATTCAGATCTAACAAATAAAACTATCTTATTAAAATATAAATAGAGATGTTATATGAAATTCTGTATTAAAACATATATAGCTGATTTACATGAGATTAATATGTATATATATACATATTAATCTCATTATATATATAAATATAATTGATATTGAATTAGATTTAAAATTTGCAGTTAAATATGTTTACTATTGACATATTCAAAAAAGACTACAATAACAAGCTACATTCATTATAGGTTTTTGAAATATTAAAATGCTATTTGTAAGGTATTAATTTCACTGCCAATATGGAAGTTTGTCTAAGTGAATTCCAATATATTGAATTTTTAAACTAATTACAACTGTCATTATAAATTATATTAAGATAACTACAGTATTTCAAAACAAAGAATAAAGTCTTAATTTTTGCAGTCTGTAGGAATTATTTTTAATTTAGTTTTTAAATTTTATCTTAATCTATTTAGTTAACAAAAAATAATTTGAACAAGTGAACTATTAAAAAAATTGATATAAATATGTTTTATTGAACTGAGCTATAACTGAAAATACTATATATTTATGAATTGCAAATGATATATCAATCACTAAGTAAAATGCAATAAAGATCAATTCAGATATTATTTTATTGCATTTCTGAACTAATAGAAAATAATATGAAATAATCCTTAAAATGTTCTCTAGTCCATTTACTTTTTACTACTTTAATACATAATTATATTCACCTCTGTTTTGCTCCTTTCGAAGTATTTTTCAACTACTCCACTTATTTTTTCATCACTATTGTTGACAACCTGGATAAAGTGGACTTAGATCAATAACTCAAAATAAAAAGTATTTAAAGTAAAAATAGTTTATTCTGTAGAAAAATGCAAAGTATCTGAAATTGCTAACAACTTTCCAGAGTCTTACATTCTGTAATTAATTATTATACTCAAAAAACTTTTTGTAAGATACAAAAATTAGTCATTTGGCATTTTACTAATATATCAAGTTTCATTATGTTTGTTTACATATAAAAATTATTCTATTCCTAAACTATAAAATAAATATAGCCTTTTCAGTATAACAAATTACTATTTCGAGAAATTCATGCAATTTCAATCTATAAAACTGAATAAAATGATCAATTTCTATCAATCTCACATAAACAATCGATTTCTCACAATTGTAGAGAAACGATCGATTTCTATCAATCTCACATACACAATCGATTTTAATAGTTGTAGAGAAATGATCAATTTCTATCAAATAAAATTTTAAAGATAATAGCAAATTGTTAACAAGAAATATTTGTAAAGTTTGAGATTGCAAATTCTAAAAATCTAAAGGAATATGTAATTAAATAGTTTTTTTTATATATTATAAATGATCTCTTAGTCTTTTCAAAATTTGCTCTGTATTTTCAAAAGCTTTTTAGAAATTACTAACATTTAAAAAATATTGAAAATTATAAGAAATACTTGATTTAAACATTCATTCATTTAAGATTTTCCTATCTTACAAAATATAGAACAACAAAATACATAAATGTATTCTTCAAAAGACCATAAAAAAATTTTTTCATAAAAATTAGTTTATTAAGTTATACTGAATACACTAATAAGGCACATAATTCATTAATAAGTAAAAATTTTTTCATTGCAATCACATAATGCCAATATCAAATAATTGCCTCAAATCCAAAATGATCCCAACCAGTAAGAAAAAAAAACTGAAAAAACACACACATATATACATACATACATTATAAATACATATTGAACTGAAAAGATTGTATTGATTAAAACATGCCTTCTGTGGAACTTAGTACTCAGAGAAAGTACAGCATAAGGAATTCTTTAAATAGACAAAACTATCATATTGTGCAGGGCAAAACTAGTTAAAACAAGTAAAACGGCAAAAATGTATTTGGCACAAGACTATCTCGGAGATGGAATCACTTCGATGCTCAAGACAGGTCTCGTTCTCATTCTTCTATCTTCTTTGATATTGCTGCTTTTGGGTGCAATAGTTCAAACTTCACCAGCTATGACCACGAGATTGTCCACAATGCATCTTCGATGAAATTAACCTATCTAATTTCAAAATTTCTCTCCATTGTGTGTTGGCCCAGGTTGAATTTTTGTCGATGCATAATGAAAAGTTCCCATTTAAAAAAAAAAAACAATTGTGGCTATTGTATCGTCCGAAATTATTTTTTTATTTTGCACAAATAATATACAGTTTAACCCGATTATAATGTCATCGAATGTAACAACAACCTTAATATAACGTCAAATTTTTATCAGTCCTATGATTTTACTATACTAGATAATGTTAAAAAAACCCACTTGTAATGACATAAAACCGTTTTAACGTCATATTTGAAGTACTCCCAAATTTACAAAATTAAATTACAAATTTTATTTAACATAGAAGAAACTGTGTGTTCAATCCTAAGGTCAGAGTTCACTTCTTAGAATGACTGTGGGTGGTACTCTCCCCTACCTGACTTCGGTGGGGTGAGGTGGCTGTTTTGTCTGTTTGTAGAAGATTCTATTTTTTTGAAGACCTGCAAAGAACTGCGCGTATTTCCAATGTCCATTTATCGCATTCGACTACCCCAGGAAAATGAATCGTTGATTTCCAAGATCAGATGGATGTGCATGAACAGAGCACTTAGAATCACCAGGAAACTCATGTATTCCAGGTTAACCCACCTGATACGTACGGAGAATTCCATGTTCCAACTGAGGGTTGCCATTTTGTATTTTATTTTGACTCAATTCTCGGTCCCCTGCCTACCTATGAGTCTGGATTTTTTATGTGCAAATGATTTGGGCACCTAATACTCTGTGCCAAATATCAACTCTCGACATGTATTCCTTCATACCTCTATGCTGGTAAGAGAATCAGGCAGTACGATTTTATAAACAAGACATAGTCTTGTCAATTACAATCAAAGGTTACAATAGATGAATTTCAAAAATTATTTATGATTATAACAAATGCAAGATGCTAACAGATTTCTAGAATTTTTTTATTTGTATAATTTTTTTTATTTTATACTAGTATGGATCATCATACCGGTAATATTTTATTTTACTTTAAAAGGGTTAAAATAAATAGTTTTAAAATGATAATATGAATGAATAAATAAATATGGATCCATTTTATATAAAGCTTTTTGCAACTTGTTTTTCATTTCTTTTTAATGTTAATAATGCTTGTTTGTCATTTTAAATAGAAAATAATACTATCTTTAAAATGATAAAGCAATTGCACATCCTAAAAAAACTACACTTTTTACTTCATTCAAACAATGAACTGGACTATTTCAATAGTCGTTATTTTTCAACTGAAATTTATCCAAAATTTTAACTGTAAAAAATGCATTTAACTTTAAGATCTAATAAATGATGCATTTATATTTTTAGGAAGAAAACTTATTATTCTTTTGTATTGGTAATATGTTTACAACATTCTGTACCACATGTGAGGCTCTGGACAGGTCCAAACCCTCACTAAAATTCACGTTAAAATAATTGTTTTAGATAAAAAAGCATATAGTAGTTAGAAATAGATTTTTATTTTATGAAAGCGCGACACTAACTTTTAAACAATAAAAGAATGTAAGTCCGTTGACCATTTCCGGTTGGAGATCGAATTAAACTTTGATTTTGACCTCTCCCGCACCCCCGAAAAGTTTCAAATTGTCATCACATGACGAGGAGAGACCAATTGGAAAGGGGAATCTGAGAGAAAACGGATAAAAACCCGGAAATTCAAGGATGCAATGGCTTCTTCTCCCGAAAGTTCCAAGTGACGGATCTGTTGTTGTGTGTGTGTCTCGCACCCATCTTTGTCTCCATCTTCCGACCTCAGATCGACATCTTTCCATCAATGGAAGTCGACCGCATCGTCCCGGAGTCGTCGAGACGTGATGGAATGGTTCATTCGCGAACAAGGGACACTAAATCAAAATGGGACAATCTTGGAAAGGAGAGGAAGACCCAGAGGCTGTAGCTGCCGAAGAACTTCCAAGATCGCAAACATCTTGTAAGCTTCTTTCGTGTTTAATAAATGGTTATGTTGTTTGTAAACGAAGCATCTATCTCTGACTCAACTGCTTCCACATGTCGTTGATTGTTACCGCTTGGCAATCCAAACAGCAAGGGAGGCAATGACAATATATATCACATATTATCGTTCATCGAGTTTTTTTATTTCTCCCACCCTCGGCCCCCACACACAGATGACACATTTGTGTCTTTCATATTAACCTCTGTGCTCATCATCACAGTAAAATTTGCTATTACTTAACTCATGCATTTTTACATTAGGAGTTTGGCTTTGGTTTATGGCCACAAATAAAGCAGCTCTACCATTGTATAGTATTCAAAATTGTTCAAAGTATTCAAAAAAAAATACCATTGTATTGTGTTCAAAATATACTTATTTTGAACACAAGCACTTCTTTCGATGATACAAATTATAAACAAACTGAACTGTATCAGATGCATTTATGTTGGTAAAAATAAACAGAATTTATCATTATTTTGTAGTATAATATTACATTTTTACTATCTATGTACCCAACTTTTAATAAAAAAATTATTTAAAAATAAAAATGATACATAAATGAGAATGTAATCTATAAATATAACAAACATCGTAAAGCCCAATGAGTATATATAATAGCATCCAATGATCATCTAAATGATCAGGCTATAATTCGGCTATTATAATAGCCGAATTATAGCCCATCATTTAGACAATTGTTGGATGTTATTATAGATAATGTAATCAATCACCAAGTCTAATTTTCCCACCATAATTTTTGGCTGAAACTTGAAGCCTAATCAGCAAACTTTATTAAAAACTGAAAAATCCAGCAATTCCTTTTTTTATTTTTATTATAAATAACAAAAATATTAGAACAATGATGAGGCAGTTCTTTAACTTAGAATTAACTTTATTCTAATCTAAGACTATACATGCACTTGTTTACATATCCATAACTTGGTGCACAACTGAAAGCAGGTTTCTTTTTGTTTTGAGTGATCTTGCATGGATGTAGCTAGTTCATACACAGTTTGCAATATTGATACTTGGTTTAGTTTAGTATTCCCTAACAATCCCTCCTCTCGAACAGACTTTATCTTTACTTAGTGATCTCTTTGCTAGTTATGCATTTACGGTGGATCAAAAATGTTACTTTTAGTATCCATGTATTCTATTCATATTGTTCTGTCGGTGATGTTTTCCTTAACTTTGTAGACCCACTTACATTTGATAGTTGTTGCCCCTTCTGGCAGTTCTGTTAAGTTTCTCTCACTTGCTCTTACCAGTTCATTATTCTGCTTGTTTTCACTTTTGTTTGTTTCATTTTCATCTGTAACACTAGTTTGGCTTTACTGGCTCTGGCTTCTTCCGAGTCTCTCTGATAATCCTTCATCTGAGTCTGTGCTTGTTTAAACTGTTTGTCTTTGGCCTGCAGGTCTCTCTCAAACTGCATTTTCAGTGCTTGCATATTAACTTCTAATCTTAATTTTGCATCTTCAATCAACAGTAACTCGCCTTCTAATTTTTCTATCTGTGTTTTTTGTTCCTCTAATTGACTTTCTAATGTTTATTTTGCCCTTTCTAATTCAGATACTTTCAATCTCCAACTCTATTGTGACATCATCTACCTCGGACTACAGTTTATTCCTCGATTTTTCCAATTTGCTGTTAACTATTTGTAATTCGTCCAACTGTCTCTGAAGTGTTTCAATGTCTTTGTCTGTTTCTTTCTGTGTTCTTCTAAAACTGCTGCCAATTTCATTTCTTCTTCCAGTCATTTTTTTCAACTCTTGAATCTGCAAGTTAAATTGAGTGGCCTGTTTTTTTTTCTTTTGTTCTTCTTTGTTTTGTTTCAGAAATAGTGATCTGGTTTGTTTCCCTCTTATGTAGATCTCACAAGTCAAGTTCTTCTTTTCATCCTATATTTAGTCCTTTGACCTTTACGCTGTTGGCCATGTGCCATACGTTACTTTTAAGTGACCTAAACGTTCGTGCCACTCTTTCATTTCATTAACATTTGTTTGAGAGAGTTTAGATTCCTCTCACCTTTCTTTTACATAGTATAGTCCTCTTCCTTTAAATGTTTGCATGTGTATGCTTTTAGTTTTCAGATTCATAATAGTTGCCTGGTTCTTCTGGAATAGTAACTGAATCCATGATCAGTTATCATCCCTACTAACAGGAGAGTGGGTCCTCAGTTTTGGTGCGAGGAGTGTATTCTCTAATTTGGCTTGAAATCCTCCCTTTGTTTTAATTATTACATCACCACTTCCTTTGATTTCCATTGTAGGTGAGTCGGCCAAGTTTAATTCACTTACATGGGATGCTTCAACGTTAGAAAATCTTGCTTTATCATTGCACATGTGTGATGGAGCACCTGAGTCTATACACCATTTATGATTTTCTCTCCCTTCATTTGCTGTAATATTACCATTATAAAACTACTGTTTTCATGTTGTTAGGCTTGTAGTTATAGCTCTATATGGTTTCGCTTGTTTCTGTCCCAGCATTCTCTCACCTTATGGCCCATTTTGCCACAGTCATGGCATTTGAATTTGAATGGCCCTTTATTTTCTGATTGTTTTGTCCATTGTTTGCTTATATACAGTGCATCTGAATTCTTCGAGTCATCGGTATCGTCATTTCGTTTTTACGTCTCATACTCTTCTATTAGCTTTATTTTGAAAGAAGCTTCTCTTGCGTTTTGATAGCAATTTGAAATTGTTCAAACGAGTATGGTATACTGTATAGCAGTAGTACTGTTAATAGTTCTTTGTTTATGGAGATTTCCATTTCTTTTAACTTATCTACTATATTGAAAAGTCTCTTACGTGATCTGCCATGTTGTCTCCTTCCCTCCCTCATTTTCTTGAAAATTAATTTCTTTAGTAGATTAGCCTTTCTCGCAGGACCTTTCAATTCAAAAATTTCATGTAGCTTATTCCATATTTTATGTGCAGTTTCACATCCTTTTGTCTGTTTTAATTCTGCTGGGCTTATGGCGAGGATTATATCACACATTGCTTTCAAGTCTACTGTGTCCCATTGTTCTGCCACCATCATTGTACTTTCATCTCCAAGTATAATTTCTGGTTTCTTTCTTTTTCTGCTGATGTATTCCCAGGAATCATTTTTGTTCATCTGTATCTTCCATGTATTGAAGTTTTCTTTACACAGTGGGTTCTATTCATATAGCTAGTTGACTTGCCATTTTTCTTTTGTAGGCTTTGTAATTCTATTTCCTTTTAATTCTTGTAATTCTAGTCTTTGATACTTAATTTTTCATTCCTGGGTCCATATTATTGTCATAACTGTTGTTAGAACAATGATGAGGCAGTCCTTTAACTTAGAATTAACTTTATTCTAATATAAGACTATACATGCACTTGTTCACATAGCCATAACATGGTGTGCAACTGAAAACAGATCTCATCTTGTTTCGAGTGGTCTTACACAGGTATTGCCAGTTCATACACAGTTTGCAATATCGACACTTGCTTTAGTTTAGTATTCCCTAACAAAAAATACATCCAATTTAGTGAGACACAGTTCGTACATGATGGATAAAATTTAAAGTATAGATTGGATGGAAAGTAAAGATGGATGAAATAAGCTGTAATGTACCACAGGTGGACACACAAAAACAAAAGGACATTATAATCAAACTCATTATAAAGATAATCTTTGTACTCTAAAACCAATTTTAAATGAACAACATCTGACAGTAATTGTTCAGCCACAGAATCCATTGGTGTTTCACTTCACTAGCTTTAAAATACAAGTAATTGTTGATATTTCATTCTATTTTTTTTTTAATTTTTATCTATTAATGAAACAGTACACACTCAAAGTGGAAGGGACAGATAAACATTTAAATGAAAAAACTTCGTTACAAAAACTAACATTAGTTTAACGATCTCATATATATCACAATACAGTTAGACTTAAATATATATTTTATTATTTTCTAGATCTAAATAAAGCACTGACATGATGTGAAAAAAAGTCTGTTTTACAAGTTTATCTACTATGATTCATTGCTTCTAACTCAACAATATTTTTGATGCAATTTTTGATGAGTGATGCAGTGTCAAATGCATCTTTTTTTATGAATGATGTAGTTTCTGGAAATCCCGTTAAAAACATGCAAGCTTTTCTAGCTTCCATAGATATAGGAAAGTAGTGTGTCATTGACAAGATTTATTTCATCCTCATCTAATCTGCTTGGTTTTTTACTTCAGCAACACTTAAAACACCATAAAAGTGAGCAAAATTTTATTTCAGTAATGAGGACATCTTCAGATGTGTCTGTAGATCATTGTTGTGTATCTAAATGGCCAACAACACTCCCTGAATGATAGATAACACTTCTGCAATTTCCCTGGTGATGTAATGTGATTTTCTCAGATTAATACTTGGTGAGTGCATCATTATTAATTAACAACAACTTTCAGATTATGGAGCATCTGCTGAACAAAACTTCTACCGACATCCCATGATCCATTTGCTTACAAGATAGCAGTGTTCAGAATACTTATAAAAAGGACTTATACTCATTGTTGTGATCCACATTCTGGGTACAAAGAGTTCCAATGTATTAAGTGCATTGCCACTGCCATAGGCTACTCAACAAATCTCATCAAAAGCTCATCCAGCATTATTTTATCCAAGTCAATTCTAGTGAGAGCAATGACCTGCCATAAAAGGCTGTTACTTTTAACAGGGTTCTCTACAGTACCTATGGAGAAATATCCAACTAGCCAACATTAATATTGCATTTAACATTAGACTAATGGATTTTTCCTTGCTGAGGAATAATACAGATGTGAACAATCTTCACTTCCTGGAGTTTACACGATTCCCATTCTTTATAACAGGATAAATTGGCACTATGAGTACATTGGAGCTACCCACAAACCACTGAATAATTTGACTAAAGGAACATCACTATACTGTTGAAAATGTTTATGCAAAACAAGCCCTTGTGGCCTTTGCTTATGACAATGACATCCGTGTGGACTTGATTAATGCACATCTCTTACATAGCACATCTGTTCCTGCACAAGTGAAGTATTTTCAAAACTTTGAAATTTATAAAGCAACTAAAAAAGGTTTCACTGTTAATTTTAACTGTTAATTGCAGTACATATGTACTGTACTTTATTTAACCCTTGTTATATGTATTTTATTTTGTTTTCATTTTAAATTTCTCCAACTTTCTTTTACACATACAACCATCAGCAAGTAACTTTCAGTACTGGAAGTTTAAACAGTACTGAAAAGTAAAGGTTAAATGAGTGAGTACGAAATGTGTAACTTTTTTTTATGGCTCCATTAAACTTGTTATTAGATGTAAATGTGTTTATAAAAATGTATATGATTGATTGTTAAATCCATAGTTCATCTCTCTAGACCACCTACTTTCCAAATTATCACTCACACAACAGAAGGTTCACTTGTTTACACAAATACTGTTTTTCAGGAAAAATGACATATTATAACTTGTACAGCCTAAGTACTTGCATGCATAGCAAAATTACCACAGAACTATCACATCCTGTCACCCTGTTTTCCCTAAAATAGTTAATATTGTCTAAGTGCAATCTCTCATCATGCCATCTAAACCATAGACTGAGGTTTAATAAAGTCCATGTAATAAAAAGTTTTTTCCCTATACCCAGTCTCCTCTAATTCACTTTCTCAAGCCAAAAACTTAAGCCAGCATGCATATATACCTGTTTACATGTATCAACCCACACAGCATTCGTCTTCAAAGCACATACATCATGGTTTTACTTGTCTCATTATGCCACATCAACCTCTGCTATGTTGTTTTGGTGATATGTTTTGAAACTAAATTTTTTTTCCCTCAAGGATCACTTACATATATCTTGGATAATATTATTACAAAGTTAGTTCCAATTACATCCAGTAGATATCTCTATTTGTCTCTAAATAAGAATACTTTAATTATAATCTCTCCATATATATAAATTGACATTTAAAATAAGAAAATATTATAATAACAAAACAAAAAGTATTTCAGATTTATTATTCAGGACTATTATTTATTTAAAAAACTCGGGTAAGTTGAAAACAATATTGATAAAAAGAAAACTAAGTTACCTTTAAAGATACATGAATCTCAGACGTCTTTCATAATCAATGACAATA
Organism: Centruroides sculpturatus; assembly: GCF_000671375.1. Classification (NCBI taxonomy): domain Eukaryota; kingdom Metazoa; phylum Arthropoda; class Arachnida; order Scorpiones; family Buthidae; genus Centruroides; species Centruroides sculpturatus. The sequence goes on along the minus strand of NW_019385847.1, from coordinate 128,613 downwards.
ACATAACAAGAAACAAAATAAACTCTTAGGAATAAAATATGTGATATCTGATATTTCATTCTCAATTACTTCAATCTGTATTGACAAAAAAAAATCAAATTCTTTAAGCAGATAAATTCATAAAAAGTAAAATATTTGCTGTAAATTGATTTATTGCCATAATATAAATTAAAGTTATAGTACAATACTGAATATAGAAATTTATTGTATATCTCATAAATTTATTCATAAAGTTAAAAAAAATCCAAGAATAATTTTTATATTTAGTAATTAAACAATAAATCCAACACATTTAACATTACATTAAAAAAAAACAACAAAATTAAGTGTTAAAATGAATTCTGAATACTTTATTTCCAATATTATGATTATTCAAAAATCTTCATAGACTTAATCCAAACTATTTAAGTATCTCAACCAGTTAAAACCAACAAGATTCTTCAGAACTAATTTACAAATGTATTCAATTACAATAAAAATTAGCTGAATAAAATAATATTAGAGATTAATTCTATACAAACAAAATCATCTGAGATGTAAAAAAAACTGTAAATTTTTTCTTATGAGTTTTTCTTTGGTAAAGATAAGCTTGGGGCTTGGAAGTGATTTGTAAAAACAATAATACAGATAAAAATCTTGTGAGTACTGCTTCCAAGCACCAAACTTATCCTTAGCAAAGAAAAACAGCTAAGAAACAATTTGACTGTTGTCTAAATTGTCATAAGTTTTTATTTCATGTAATATTTCTACCTTTCAGGTGATTTCATTTGGATATCAATTGTTTTTAGTTAATAATTATATTATTACATCAAGCCATAAGACAATGATGTATATTACAATATGGTTCACACAACTTTTACAAAAATTGCTATAAAAAGTTTTAATTTGCACAAATTTGAGTTTTTGTTATTCTGGATAGCATTTTGAATGAAAATCATTTGTTTCAATGTAATTTTACCCTTAAAAGCATAAAATTAAGCTCTACAGGAAACTCCCACAAACTGTGACATATCAATCCAGAAGTTTTGCCAGTGTGAGATCAGCCGGGGTTAAGTAGTACTCATGTAACACTTAATCGGCACTATTCCGTGAGAATAATCTCAAAGATTTCAGATCATTGGATCTGATCCTTGTCAAGATTTTGACCGGAAGGGCTGTAATATTTAGGTAAAAGGGGGATTCAAGACTGTGAGGTCCTTATCCCAAACGTCAGGATTCCGTGACACCAGTTTATCAGTTGTTTTACACGCGGAGAAACACGCGTGGGGAGATCTGATTCAGATTCAAATTAAGAGACACTTCTTTTATAAAACAACAAGAATAAATTTAATAAGTAAATAAAACTATTACAAGATATAAATGATTAGGAGATATAAATATGACTTTAAGATACACGTCGAGATAAATACGAACTATATTATAACCTATACGAGAGATTGAGAGAGAGAGAGCTTACAAATTTATACTAAACATACAACCTGTTCAGTTGTTCTCATCTTCGTATGTATTTGATGTATTTGCCGCACGTCTTGAGTACTCTGTATTCTCTTCTCTTCTGGAGAGATCACTTAAAATGAGAATGTCTATATCTATCGAAGTAATTCCTTGTATGTCATATGGCTCATAGGCGTTGGCCTTTAAGAGCAAATATGTATGGAGTCCTGACTCTTCTATGTCTGTTGATGAACTCCCCGAATTCTGATAAATTTCCTCTATATGTCACGATTGGCGACCAATCATCATGCAAAGATTTCTCCGTGAGAACGGATGGAAAGGGGAGTATGTGAGGGGTAAACATTTCCCATCAAAGCGAGAGTTTTCGCAGATAAGGGAAAAACAGAGGATGTACTAACTTCTGTGAAAGGAAGTAGCATCTGTTATCTATTTTTCCCACGTTAGAACATTATTTTTCTCACAAAAATGAAATAATATTCTATGACAAAATTTTACATTATTAATAAAATTACTATTTTAGACCCAGGAGCCTTTCAGGTCTCACACTACTCCCTTATCTTCAAAAATCACACTACATTTAAAGAAGGCTTGATTTTTCACAGCAATACATAAGTTCGAATTACTCTCTCTCTCTCTGAAAAATGGCGTTATACATAATAATAAAATCTTAAAGGTATTTTGTTGTTAAGTTCCATCGAGTCGTCGTCGACTCCTGGTGACTTCATGGACAAGTCTTCTCCATCTTGATCTTTCCCTTGTTGTTTCTCGTAGCTCCTCCAGCTTCATTTCTGTGACTTTTTGTATTTCTTCTATCCATCTTATCCGTTGCCTTCCCCTCTTCCTTCTACCTTCCACTTTTCCCAGCATAATAGTCTTCTCTAGGGAAACTTCTTTACGCATCACATGTCCAAAGTAGGTCAATTTTTGTTTTAAGATTCTTGACTCTAAGGAGAAGCTTGGCTTAATTTTTTCTAAAATTGAGATATTTGTTTTCTTTTCTGTCCATGGAACTCTAAGTAATCTTCTCCATACCCATAATTCGAATGCATCTATCATTTTTCTTTCCTTTTTCCTTAGAGTCCAGCTTTCACAGCCATATAATGTTACAGGGAAAACCATTGCTTCTACAATTCTTTTCTTAGTATGAATGGAAATGTCTTTATCTTTCATTATCTTGGTGAGATTTGCCATGGCTGTTCTGCCAAGATTAATTCTCCTCCTGATTTCTCCTTCACAACTTCCATTCCTTTCTATCTTTGAGCCCAAAAGTATGTAACTTTCTACCACTTCAATTCTTTCACCATCCACAATGAAATCTTTTAACTCTTTAGTTGACATTACTTTAGTTTTCTTTACATTTAGCTTCAAACCAAATTTAGCACTTTCTTCTTTTACCCTTATGATAAGTTTTTCTAAATCTGCTTTGCTTTCTGTCAAAAGGGTGGTATCATCTGCATATCTTATATTATTAATAGTTTCGCCTCCAATCTTGATACCAATAGACTCTTCATTTGTAGTAACCATTCTCATGATATATTCAGTATATAAGTTAAACAGATATGGAGACAAAATGCAGCCTTGTCGCACCCCTTTCTCAATTTTAAAGCATTCAGTTTCTCCGTATAGAGTTCTTACTTACTTAAAGGTATACAATAATTCAAATCAAATTCAATATTGATATACATTGATATAATATAATAAACAATTCATCAAAAGAATAATATTAAAATAAACAAAATAAATGCAGACGTCTTTGTCTTGAAACGACGGCAAAAATTAACATAGGTCGTTATGTGTTCAAACGCACTCTTGCTTTCACTGAATGTTCTAAAAATAACTTGACTGTAGTGGGGAGTGCATTTTAAAATAATTTCCCTTAAGAAATTGTTCTCAAAAGTTATTAAGTTCCTATTGTTCTTTTTCACACATTTGGAACGCATCTGGAACGTGTTTATGTCGAAAGCCTTTACTGAAGCACTTCCATTTGGTGACTTTTTGTATTTCATTCAATAATATCATTGGTCCTTGAAGATCATATGATGTCTTCTGCTTATCATGCAGCACCTTTTAAAAGTTCAAAGTTCACTGTGCAGTTCGAAATGATAAAATGTGTTTTCTTCCTTCACTTGATATACTTTCTTCTCTTCTAATATTTTATTCAATATAACCACAAGAGTTCAGGTGGTTGAGTTCTTTAAGGGTTTTATGACTTTAGGGTCATTAAAATTCGTTTGAGCGAAGTTCATTTTTCATCAAAATAATTTCACTTCAAAAGGCAGTATGTTAACAAATTACATGTCTCTATTAAAGTCTCTCTCTCTCTCTTATTACTATAGTAATTCTTACATCTAGACTATTCCATAAAATATTATTGTTATTCTATCAGGGTTAACTCCCTTATCTTCAAATCGATCATTATCGTGAGGTATATTTTATTTAACCTCAGCTTATTATTTTATTACTGCTATCTTAAATTTAATAGGTTAATTATTTCTTAAGATTATTGAGTTATTCTCGACACTCGGGAGTTGGTAAGACTTAAGGGTCAAGATAATAATACAACCTTACTATTTCTAAATACAGATAACTATTTTCTTTCTATCGATAATTATTTTAATTATATTTAGAATAACATAGGTATATTCAAAATATCATTAACGAACATGTTATGCATTGTTTCTTATTCTACTCGACTTTATATTCTTATGTAAATTCTATGCTAATTTTTTATAACATAATAATGTATATAGGAAGTATTACAATGTACATAACTTAACTCTCTTCCTTTCAGAAATGATTTACTTCCCTTTTTATTTTATCTACTATTTTTGTATCTTTAATCAACATTCAATATATTTCACCCTGCGACTACTTCCTTTTGTCTATTTCCTTTTCCTTTCTAATTTATGAATGGAAATAGTAAATTTTATCTTTTACTCTATCTATATGTGTATTGAATCAAATCCTTGTCGTTCTCTATATAAAATTACTGGATCCTTGTCTTTATTCTGACTAACAACTTGGCATTTCAAAAATAGATCTAAACTTAATCTTTGTATTGTTTAAAAGATGAAGCATTTCTTTGAAGATATTATCCTGCGTATTTTCATTATCTATCTCTTTAACCATATTTAAATCAGAGTAACAGGTATCTTCTTTACTACCGCTATTGTCTATCTTTCTCTCACGAGTATTATTTGTCTTTGGTGGGGAATTTCTTAAAATTTTCTTTCCTTTCTTATTTCCCTTATATGCTCTTCGCTTATGTTTATTTGCATTTTCATTTTCTCTAAACTGTGGTTGTCTAGCAGTTTCAATACCTTTTGATTTTATGGGAATTGATCTCTCCGTATTATTATTATATATTTTCTTTTCTTTACATATGTTTGTCTCAGTTTTTCTATCATTTCTAACATAAGTATTTTCCGAATAGCGTTTCCGCTCGGGATATGCTTGTATGCTTCTTATATAGTTCTCTCTATAATAATCCCCTCTGTGATTCGTATTATAATGGTATCTCTTAGGTTCTCGCTTATAATATGATACGGGTACGGCTGATCAAAAATGAATGCTCTTGCCATCAGGCAAAATTAATCTATATTCTTTATTGTCTATTTTGATATTTTCTCTCTCTAGTATATCTTTACCTACGGTACCATCGCACGGGTATGTGTCTCCTGAATTCACTATTCTACAAGTAGCTCTAACTTTATTTCCTCTTAGCTTAAACTCAGGGGTGGCGTTTCCTATACCCACTACTGTTTTTCTGGATGAATTATCTATCATTACTGGTAGTTTATTGTAAAAAGGCTTTATCCGCTTGATTCTATCTATAATGCGCTTAGATATTAACGAAGTTTCCGCTTCTTCGTCAATGTGAAACTTGGTAGGTATATTGTTAACGTAGACCAACACTATAGGTCTATCATCTTTCTTAACATTTGCTACTGTACCTTCCCATACCTTTGCATCTGTATTATTGCGCAAGTCTCGTGGATACGAACGGAAGTTTTTATCTCTAAACTGATCTCGCTTTTTCATGTCCGCGTTTTTACGGAAGTGAGCTTCTTTTCCGAGATTATCATTATATTTATTTCGCTCTTTTTCTTGTAAAATCTTAAATTGTTCTACCAAGTATTCTATTTTCTCTTGTATTTCTTGTAAATCGCCGTGCTGTATATTCCCTGATACATCTTCCTTTACTACACGAATTATATCACTATGATTGCGTCATTTTGTAAGGGCTTCAATCTCCTCTTCCTTAATCGCTATTTCTAAAGCCTGATCGAACGATTCGGGCTCTCTAGACACGACTCTTTGTCTAATTTTAATATCTATCCCGTTCATAAATTGAACCCTTAAACGTTCGTCTAATTCTTTTTCTTTTATTTGTTTTATTACCGCTATTTCAGCGTCATTGGCCCCTTCATGGGAAATTTCGACTTCCTCTGCTAAAGCTTGGAGTGAACGTTTGCACGTCCTCATCTCTCCCCTGCACGCAAGCGTAGAATTTTTGTAGACGGTACGTATATGGAACCCTTTCAAAATGTTCCAACATTATTTTTTTAAACTCCTCATAATATCGATTTCTTTAATCCTCCTATCCTTTCTCACGAATTCTCTGGCAATACCAGTCAACTTTAACTTAGCAACAGCCAACATCTGTGCCTTTGACCATGCTGCTACTCTAGTCACACCCGCTAATGTATCGAAAAATTCGGATACTCTCGGACCTTTTACATCGTCGGAAAATGCCGGTATTAGAGGAATCATTCCTCCCAATCCGCCTAACGTTATTGGGTTACCAGCTAACGTAGCTCGCGGAGGATTTTCCCTATCTCTATCCATTATAACTTTATCCTATCTGTATTTTAATATTAAACTTAAAATTAACTTAAATTATTAAATTAAAATTAATCAACTTGCCCAAAATCAATCAAGTTAGCCAAAATTCGAATCAACTACGCAACAATTTGAATATTTGTCTCTCACTCTGAATCAGATCTTTTTTTAATTCAATTCATAAACCCTTCTTCTGATTTTCCTAATGGATTTATTTTTAGATTCATTCCCCACTCCTGACACCACATGTGAGATCAGCCAGGGTTACGGAGTAAGTAGTACTCATGTAACACTTAATCGGCACTATTCCGTGAGAATAGTCTCAAAGATTTCAGATCATTAGATCTGATCCTTGTCAAGATTTTGACCGGAAGGGCTGTAATATTTAGGTAAAAGGGGGATTCAAGACTGTGAGGTCCTTATCCCAAACGTCAGGATTCCGTGACACCAGTTTATCAGTTGTTTTACACGCGGAGAAACATGCGTGGGGAGATCTGATTCAGATTCAAATTAAGAGACACTTCTTTTATAAAACAACAAGAATAAATTTAATAAGTAAATAAAACTATTACAAGATATAAATGATTAGGAGATATAAATATGACTTTAAGATACACGTCGAGATAAATACGAACTATATTATAACCTATACGAGAGATTGAGAGAGAGAGAGCTTACAAATTTATACTAAACATACAACCTGTTCAGTTGTTCTCATCTTCGTATGTATTTGATGTATTTGCCGCACGTCTTGAGTACTCTGTATTCTCTTCTCTTCTGGAGAGATCACTTAAAATGAGAATGTCTATATCTATCGAAGTAATTCCTTGTATGTCATATGGCTCATAGGCGTTGGCCTTTAAGAGCAAATATGTATGGAGTCCTGACTCTTCTATGTCTGTTGATGAACTCCCCGAATTCTGATAAATTTCCTCTATATGTCACGATTGGCGACCAATCATCATGCAAAGATTTCTCCGTGAGAACGGATGGAAAGGGGAGTATGTGAGGGGTAAACATTTCCCATCAAAGCGAGAGTTTTCGCAGATAAGGGAAAAACAGAGGATGTACTAACTTCTGTGAAAGGAAGTAGCATCTGTTATCTATTTTTCCCACGTTAGAACATTATTTTTCTCACAAAAATGAAATAATATTCTGACAAAATTTTACATTATTAATAAAATTACTATTTTAGACCCAGGGGCCTTTCAGGTCTCACACCAGCATCTCACTGATAATGAGAAAAGCTTAAGTTTAAAATTTGAACTTTGTATACTCAGTAGGTTTTTCTCTAGGAGAATTTGCAGTGCAGGATGAAGAAAAGAAGAAAATACTGCTTTTTCGGAAATTTTTGCACTTTCAATTGCTTACATTTAGCAACCCCTTTACAGAGAATCTTGAAATTTTGCACACTTCCTAAGAAAACAATTATCTTTCAAATGAGATATTGAATTAATTCAAGTGTTTGGGGGACAGCAAAATCTATCCCTAAAAATCAGCAACTCTCATTCCTGTATAGTCAGTCAGTAACTTTTTTAACTTAACATGAAGTCACTGCTGTGACTTTCGATTTCAATGTTTATGCAGGCAATTTCAATTTTTAAAAAAATCTTTAGAATTATTTTAAGTACTTCAATATTCTAAATTTAGAGTTATAACTTTTAAAGTTTAACATTTAGTTATAAAACTTTTAAATATATATTTTTATTTTAAAACTATAATGAGGACCATCAAGATGGAAGGAGCTGAAGATTTTTCTCAGGTCTGGAGACAAGTTAGAGGTCTACAGTGGTTCTTATATCTATAAATTAATGTTATTTTTACTAACAAAAAATAAAATTTTCAAGCTGCTTTTTATTAATAAAGAAAACATTCTACATATGTTATTTGTTCAAAAATAAATAAATAAAAATAGCAAAAGGGATTCACTCTATCCCAGGGCCCCATACAAGCTCTAAGCAGCCATGACTAAAATGAATTATTAATATCTGTTAAACTGTGACCTACAATAACTATCAGCCATATCACTTTCACTTGTTTTAAAACACCAAGAGGTGTTTTCACAAGTGGTCATGTGGTGACATTCAGTCTGATTCTCAATACTAAATTTAATAATATAAAGTTTTAAAAATCTTCTGAGAAATAGGCTTTAATTTTAAGAAACTACACTGCATAAACAATGCAGAAATTTCATATCTCATATTAAAAAATAAACATTTTTATTAATATTATTTAAAAATGACATTATTAACTCCGAGCGTATTCTCCACTTAAATAAACATAATACATTTAAATACAGAAATTCAATTAATGAAAATTAAGTTTTATAAAAATTTTATAAATCTGCAAACTTTAAAAATAGATTATCTGCAATATACATAGTCTGAAAATGATGAACTTTTGATTTTAAACTTTTACTGATGTTATTAATTAAATGATTTTATGCTGGTTATAATAGATGTACTTTTATAATTTAAATATAAATAATAAAAATCTTTCATTTAATACATTTATAAAAAAAATGCAAAGATTCTTGGTTATAGCTTGATTGATTCTTTGACAATTTAAAATTTATTTGGAAGTTATTTGGAATTTGCTGTGTGTAATCTAGCAATAAAATGTTATCGATAATAAGAAAGCAATAAAAGAAATAATAATAATAAACATTTAATCAGTGAAATTTCTTTATCGTTTAAGGTTTAATTTTCATGATTTTTGAAAATTTTTTTTTTTTTTTTTTTGCTCCCTCATAGTTGTTATTAATCACAGAAACATAACTGTTGAATATGGAGAGTTAAATTTCCACAAAATAATTTTACTCAATATTTATGCTCTATTTTGTCACATCCAATTTGTACATTTTTCATTACGTATGGCTGGAACACATTGCAAAAAATCTACCTAACTTTGCTTTTTTGTAAAATATGAAGCAAAGCATTTGCTTCATATTTTACAAAAAAAAATTAATTGCATTTTCTAGTATTCGTAAAATAAGCACTGGCTTCGGACACTTAAGTCATTCAAAATCCATTTATTTTATGAAAAAACTGTGCTATCTCGATTATTGATTGTTATGACAAATGATTATTAATTAATAAAGCTTTGGACATCTCCATTTTTATTTGTCACAGTATTCAGTTTAGTTTCTGTAGTAATTAATGGTTACTTCTGTATAGTTTATCTAGGACACAACTGCTTCATTTTCTTACATGAAGGTTACTCATCAAAAATGGTACCGAGTTGCGAACCATTAAAGGTTAAATCCAGCGTATACTTAAATAACAATTATTTTCCATCTAAATTTCATGTCTAATTGCTTTAACTTTTACCTAAACAGTACATTGCATTGCCAACTTGTCTTGTTGATAAAAAAATGATAACTTTAAATTCATTTTGAATTTAAGCAATTATATAAAATTATTTTAATCATAACATTAACTTCAGTTATAAAATAACTTTTCTAATCAACTTTTAAGTTAGAATATTTTAAAATTCCTTCAGGGCAAACCAGTGGTTACATTCTAGGAAATCCATATTACATAATTAGGGAAAAAATTCTTATTATTATAAATATAAAACAGGTAAATTCCAAAAAAAACGCAATTAAATAGTCGTGCCAAAATTTATACAATTTATAGAAAATATCATGCTGTAAATTAACGTTATTTATAAAATATTAAATAGTAGAAAACGTCCACTTACGATAGTAATTAATTGCAACGCCGTTGGCAACACACAACTTCGTAACATTGATTAAATACACGATGTTTAGTAAGAAAAAACAGTTGCAAGAAGTTTCCCCATAACTCCCTATACTTACCTTGACTATGCTGGAAACTGTACAGATGGATTGCTGTAGATGATCGGTAACCGTGTAAGGTATATTTTGTTCGTCGATGTAACAGACAAGATTTAGTTCGCCACCAATTTCGTTTCCTTCGTTTTCTACTTGAACTTCATAACTTTGATTATGTATCTTGAGGCATCTGTCCTGATGTTTTTTACCCTTCGCGTGTCTGAGTAATTCGGATTTTCCTGCCATCAAATCACGATCGCAAAGTCTACAATAACCGTATCCTTCTCCTTTCGAACTCTTTGTTAACCATCCTCTAAACGGCGCTAAATTTTCCCATTCGATTAAGTACCTTTGAAAATATTTTCTTTTCTTCTTTTTCGGTGGCGATTCACATGTTTCCGTTTCTATCACTTTATCGTCGATGTTTTCGGGACAATTTTCCCTACGTTCTGTTTCTTCCATGCTGCCTTTTTTCCCTCGGGTAAAACGTAAAATGATTTTTATAAAACTCTAATGATTAAAATATTTATGAATATGAGTTAATTTTTCCAAGTTCTACTTATAGGTAACCACTTGGCTTATTTAATTGAAAGGAAATGAAGTGTAAGTTAAATAATGTTTCCCTGTATATTCCTTTTTCATCCTGTAATTTCCCTGCGGTTGAATAATAATAGTTAAGTGTTGCCGGATATACTCTCCGACCTGGCAACAATGAAAGATAAGATTTTAGGAGATTATTTCTTTTTTTATGCTGTCTTACTAAATATATATTTATTGATTTTAAGAATTATTTTTGATAAAACAATTTAAAATTGTGTAATGTTCGAATGCACATCTTTATTACTATTTATTTTTCAGAACTATTTTGTTAATCCATTTGAATTTTAGTCTTATGCGTCCATCAAAAATATGCGGTTTTTACATTCTTTTCGCCATGTTGGCACAAAGGGGGCCTTTATTTTTAGCAAGCCCATTATTGTTCTAGTAGTTTTACAATGGAGTGACCTGGTGGTGAGGGATGGGCCCGACACATCCATACCTGGAAAATTCTGCGGTTTTTCGACCTGTCCGAATTCGATCTCGTGTCCCGCCGAGCGATATGCTACCACCTTATATCCCACCATCTATCATAAATATTACATAAAAAGTTAGCACACTAATCGCGTATTTAAAAGAGATTGTATAAAATCGTAGAAAAAATGAAACTGATAACTCCTTTTTGACAACAAGTATATCTTTGGTTGCAACCAACGAGCTTTTTTTTTTAACTTTTTCCGCCCTGTGGGCACTAAGAGGGCCTCTTTTTGTAAGCCCATTATGGGTTCGGCCAGGCCCACAATGGGGCTGCCGGGTGGTGAGGGACGGGGCCCGACATATCCGGGCGGACCACCCCCCGAAGATTTCCTGGGGATTTTTCGACCCGTTCGGATTCGAGCCCGGGTCCCCCAGAGCGGTGGGCTGCCACCTTGGCCGCTCGGCCATCCGGCCGGCAACCAACGAGCTAGAATATATTACATATTAGCTGTAGTGACGCCATGTTTAAATTAAAGAAAATTGAATACACGACCGCCATTTTCCTTTTAATGAAGGAGGTATGCCATTTCTGTTGTATAAAGGCAACGAGTTAGAATGTTCTAATTCGTGTTAAAGTATGCAAAGGAAAGGAAAAGGATATTTTTATAAAATTAATAATATTAATTTAAAAATATAGGGTAATTTAATAATAAATAGGATTGTAATTAATTGGAGGGCTTACTAGAATAAATAGACTAGATTTTACTAAAAATAGCCTTTAATTAACCTCAAATTTTAGTAGGAATGCATTTCCGGTACAGTACAAAGATCCTCATCAGCGTACATACGTACAGTATTACACTAATATCCATTAATACAATCATAACATAAGTAGTAAACCAAGATTAAAAGATTTTTCTGATATATACGGTGCACAATTTACAAAATATAGCTAATTCATTATAATATACTAAAAACACCAAAAAATTACCGGGCATATAAATTTTTTTATTGATGAGATATTTTATTCGGGTCCGGCAAATTCCTCTTTCTTTCTTTTTTCAAATTTCGAGAGATAATTCCACTATTAATAATAAATTATTGTCAATTATATTATAAACCAAAAAAGGGCGAATTGAATCTATGAACTTACAATAGTTATTAATAATTGGTTTTCCTTTATCATTACATTATGATAATGTGTCAATCCGATCTTTTCACACATCGTTATTAAAATAATAAGTAAGACCTTTAAACGAAACAAAATCATAAAACAATACAGAGCCAACACCTATAAAAATTTTGTTACAATTTCCTTTTACGATTACAAGCATTATATTATTTATAGTAAATGATTCCATTTATAATAACATATTAATAATAATTTTATCCCAGTTTCCGCTTTTGCTAATTAAACAATTTATTTACTATTCATTTGTAATAGTCATTATTATTACAAACATTTGAAGGATGGTTTTTTAAACAGTTGAGTTACTGAATTAATACAGTTGAGATAACAAATGTTGATTTTTTTTTTCTTTCTTTCCACTGACCACCGATACTTAAGTAAATGAGAATTTTTCATCAGGAAAGATGTTTATTATCCATTGATTTAACCTTATAAAACATCTTTCCGAAAGTAAAAATTCTTGTTTACTTAGATCTTAGTAGTCAGTGAGAAAAAAGAAAACAGAGATCAGTGTTTGTTGAGTCACTTAACTATATTACTTGAGTTACTCAATTTTAGTATTTATAAAATATAAAATATTTTTTGAAACAATTTACTTTCACAGTAAATCATTCAAATTAATGAATGACAAGTTATCTGATATCTATGTTTCCCCATTTCTTAATAAATCTTTCTTTTTTTCGTCTTAGTTTTACTTCTTGTATTCTTTTTTCTTCTGCTCTTTGCTTTTCTTTTTGTCTATCTCGAAACACCTTTCTTATAAGTTTTGGTGAAAAAGAAGCTAGATCATCTAATAAACCGTACAAATATACCTCAATATCTGTCAACATTTTTATCCAATCAGTTTCTTCGAAAAATGTTCCGCAAGTACGATGCACTTCTATTATTTTTTCCTGCAAACGTTTATCCTCCATATTTTCCACAGAGTTTTGACTCATAGCAATTAGTTCTTCGTATTTTTTCGATTTTTGGTTTTCTTTTTTCAGACTTTCTTCTAAACAGTTCTTTGTATCATTCAAAGCGTCTAATTTTTCTTTATAAATTTCTTCAGTTTTTTTAAAATTTTCGCATTTATCTTTCAACATCTCTTCGAGCTCTGAATTATGTGTAATTCGTGACAAACATTCACTTTCGTATCTAATTAAAATGTTCTTAATCTTATCTGGGTTTTTAAAGCATTCTAAATCCTCATTTCCTTCTCGAGATGCTAAACAAAGCAATAAATTTCTGTACTTCTCTAATTTCCTTAATTCTCGTTCACGTTTTAGGATCTTGAATTCCATCATTTTCTTGCGATTTGATAAGTTTTGAATTTCATCCAGTAATTCTAATGATTTTTCTTTAACACTAGTTACTAAACTCATAGCTTCTTCACATTCTTTTTTGCCTTCTTCCACTTTGTCTTGTAGTTTTTGCAAATTTTCTTCATAGTCTCTTTCTAAGTTATCCATGATTTCTTCTTTGTCTGCAATTGATTTTCTCAATTTTCTAATTTCTTCACATTGTATTTGTGAAATAAATCCAAGCTTTAGCAATTTCTTGTTTCTTTCGATATAATCGTGATAATTTAAAGTCTTTTTTTCACTTACTACAGCTTTTGATTGTGATACTTTAAGTGAACTATTAACTTTAGCTTTGTTCGTAGCCATATTTCCACTTCTCTGGCTTTGTACTCATCAAACAGTTATCAATAACCCTATCTTGTTTACTTTCAACATAGCAACTACTACTATGGCAACAATTGATTTTTGTTTTATAGTAGTTGTTGATTATTAATTATTATAAAAAGGCAAAGAGCTTAATTTTGATGGTAGAAATGAATTTTAAAAAACTGTAAATGCCAATAACTAATAAAAATTTTTAAGTACGATCCCACTCGAGACATGACCGCTTTTATCTGTCCACCTCCTTGACTTTTAACTACCAAAATTTAATAGTATCAATTTTCTATACATAGAATCTTGCCAAGTACTAAGAAACACACCTGATTTCTATTTGCCGAGTTTTTTTTCTTTATTCCAAACGTTCGAATTTATTTCAATGAAATAAATTCGAACAAATTTGTTCCATTTGGAAGGATGAATGTAAAAGCCTGAAGATGGCCTATCCAAATAGGCTGAAAACGTTTGGAATAAAGAAAAAACTCGGCAAATAGAAATCAGGTGTGTTTCTTAGTATAAGTAACTAATATTGCTGAGAAGGAGAGAGATAATCTTGCCAAATTTCAGAGATTTTAGTTCGTCCAGTCTTGAGATGTAATGCAAAATAGACACCGACACATAAGTACGCACGCATGCAGAATTTTGTATGGTATTTTTTTTTTTTTTACATTTTTAGACTAAGTGTCAAAACGTCAAGAAATGCGAAAATCTAGGAAGTAAAAATTTAACCGATTATCATACTTTCCCTATGTTATGTTCTATAACAGTCCTGAAAGTAACAATTGATTAGTTTTAGATATAAAAGTTGCCGATATAAAAGAAAATTTTTTATTATTATAAAATGACTAATAAATTCTTACATTATCGGCAATTGTTTACGTCACAGAAGTTATAAATTATTTAATAGATCTTCATGCCAGTGGCGTAGCGTGGGTGTCAGCCGCCCGGGGCGGAGGAAAATTTCGCCGCCCCCGTATTTAGGTATCTCAATTTAAAAGACTAAAATTCAGTTTCGTCACAGAATAAGTAATGAAAAATTCCGTGCTAGTGTTGCCACCTTTTTAAAATCGCCGACCCTGACGGCAGGTGAGATTTGTTCGAACAGAAGTTCACGGACACATGCTTATATCATTTTGCAATGAAGAATAATTTGCAGTGCATGCTGGTTCTAAATCAGTTACAGTTAGCGACTAGGGAGACTTGGGTAGGAGTAACGTAAGTAATCTAGATGACTTAGCCCTATTGGATATTGGAGATGTATATGAGTACGAATGAATCGTACAAGCCAAAAAAAAGGTCGACAGGTCGCGCACGATATCCCCGGACAGCGAGTCGGATGGTAACACTATTCCCACTATTCCGTGCTCATCTCAATCGGTCCGAATCGTAGGTGGACGAAAATATGAAATAAAATGGTTCAAATTCTTACAAGATATTATTATTATTTATTGTCAAATTTTGCCCCCTAAAAAGTGCCGCCCGGGGCGGGCCGCCCCTGTCCCACTACGCTACGCTACTGCTTCATGCTAACAAGTAAGCGTAGTAAGAAAAGTCGACTGATATAAGATAATCTTTATTTGTTAAATCCGATCCCATCAATGGTCGTGTGGTTAAAATCACTAATTTAGTTAGCGTCCACAAATGGACTGTCTATGTAAACTTTTCTGGGTTTCCTTCACGTAACTGACATCTAAATATGGTTCAGCTTTCCATCGAAAGTTCTTTCTGGAGGCATTTTCTTTGCATATTGCCCACATATTGTATTGCTATATTAGTATATCTCACCCATCCTTTGATATATCCATATAAATGTACGGGCGGGTGGCCGAATGGTTAACTATATAATTGATTATAACAGAATTGTTATAATCAATTATATAGAAATTTTACTAGCCTTTTTTCTTTGAAACGATTTTGTAATCCTTCTTCATTTACGTCGAATATCATCTATGCTTTTGCATAATTACTAACACTATTCACTTCTTCCAAATTAATCTCCAACAATTACCTTTTACGAGAGATAATAGTTGGACCCATCTTCCCTTCTAATACTGTTTTCTATTTTCGACTCCATCTATCAATACCTCTATTTTGAAGTAGTAAAATATGCCTTCTTTTTTTACTCTTCCATTTTATCACCGAAACTCATGTCGGAGACAAGTCGTGTCATTTGAAAGTTCCCAAACAATATACCTATTGGATGAAACAGTACACTGTCGAAATCAGATCATTGAATATTTTATCGTAAATAGTAAATCGGGTTACTAAGGGCTGTTTCACACTATGACCGACTGATTCGACCCGACCGACTAGTAGTAAATTCATTCACACTAAGTACGATTATATGTCGGTGGCCGACTCATAAGGACCAATCAGAACGCGTGTTATAGATCAATACACTAGCCAATCATGGTAAGTTTTTTAAATTAAACAGAAAACATGGCCGTCATGGAAAGCGATCGTGCATTTAGATATATCGCGTCATTATTAGATTATTAGATCGCGTATCTTCAACGTTTAGTTTCTTGGAAATCTCCGTCCAAAAATTATTTTTTTTTATGTTGTCTTTATAATCGGCTCGCCGAATATCATAAAGCCACGGATATGTTCTGACTTCGTTCATTAAAGCTTCCGAGAAATCTACACTTTCCGCTATTTTCTAACTTCGACGTAAATTGGATAAATCTAAACTCTGATTGGTTATAGCTTCGAAGCTCTCATTGGCTGTAGCTCACCGACTACTCCGACCCGACTACAAATACAGTATTTAACTTTTCAAATCTGTCCGACCGGAATGACTAGTCGGTCGGCAGACTGCTGTTGCCATGGCAACACGACTTGGGGTCGGTCATAGTGTGAAACAGCCCTAAGAGCTTTGTGAATTGCAGATACAATTTGTCGGATTTAACAACATCGCAAGAATACGACGTTGTAACTAACATCACTTTCGTGAATCCAGGCCTTACTTCGGCTGATTTCAAAGATATTTTTAAAAAAATTACAGAAACTTTGGCCATAATGCCGATACAAGTGTATTTAATGTGAATGCTTTTGCTATCAGTCGGGCGAATTATAGGATCGGTCGGGTCGGCCTAGTTGGTTTAGTCAGTCATAGTGTGAAATCGCCTTTACTCTTTACCCTTACTATAAAATAACCCTGTAATATAAAATTTTGCTTAAAATCCTAATTAAAGAAGAGTGATAATNATAATTATAACAATGTCTGAAATGTTAGCAATTTAATACTCCTAAGTACTCAATGAAGACTAAACGTAATTAAAAACAAAAAATTGAATCTAAAATATTTCAGTAGAAGTCATTCTTCTGGTTAAGCCTTAATCCTCTCCCCCGCAGGGAAGTTTCGAAAAATCCTTTTTAGTGTGCGTTTTCATGATGTACCCTAACTGTGTACAAAATTTCACCTCAGGTTCAGCAGTTTGCTCTGGGCAATGATGAATCAATCACTGTCAGTCAGGACAAGTAATTTTATATATTTAGATTGAAAGAAAATAATCCTTTCACTTGACTCAACCTATGAAATAGATACAGAATTTATAAAACTAATTCGTTTATGTTAGTAAATAAAAAATTTTGATATTATTACTTTGAAACTGGCAACACTTGTGTGGCATTACTTGCAAAAATATCAAACAAGATGGCTGGTGATCGAGCAGACAAGAGCGGATTTGTTTTCGATAATTGTAGACGAAATGAAATGCTTAAAGAAGCTGGATACCCGGTTCCTAAATTTAGAAAGACGGGAACGACTATTGCAGGTATAGTTTTTAAGGATGGAGTCATTTTGGGAGCAGATACAAGAGCTACCGAAGGACCTATCGTTGCCGATAAAAATTGCTGTAAAATCCATTATTTGAATCCAAATATATATTGCGGTGGAGCTGGAACGGCAGCAGATTTAGTAATGACCACAAAATTGATTTCTTCTCAGCTCGAATTACTACGTTTGGAAATGGGTAGAACTGTACCAGTCGTGTGTGCAAATACATTGTTGACACGAATGTTGTTTAGATACCAAGGATACCTCGGCGTGGCTTTGGTACTTGGAGGAGTGGATTCGACCGGAGGTAGCATTTACTGCATATATCCTCACGGATCTTCTCAGAGCCTGCCTTATGCTACCATGGGATCGGGTTCTCTTGCCGCCATGACGGTATTCGAGAGCAGATGGAAGCCGAACATGGAATTAGAAGAAGGAAAGAAACTAGTGAAAGATGCCATAGCCGCCGGTATCTTGAATGACTTGGGCTCGGGAGGAATTGTCGACCTGTGTGTCATAACTAAAGAAGGAGCTACGCATCTCCGTCCCTATGAAGTCATCTCGAAGAAGGGAGAAAGGGGAGGAGTGTATAAATATGAACGAGGAGCCACGGCTATTCTCTCCAAGCAAGAAATTCCATTGGAAGTGGAAGAAACTATTGTGGAACTTAGTTAAATTCAGTTTAATTACAATTATTTAGATTTCTTTGGTAATTTCTGTTAAAATGTTTATTTTACAGGTCTCATTTCACAAAAATTAATTTTTAATACTTGTATTTTAAAAGTGTTTAAAGGTTAATAAATTGATCTTTAACTCATCATGCTTATGTAATTTTGTGTAATACAATATTATAATTATTGAATATTTACAAAATATTTGCTGGGAATTTGTTAACTTGATTCTCTTATGTATTAAATGATAGTTAAGTCAATGTAAAGTTATCTTTACACTAAAACATGACACATATTGTTTTAAATATATATTCTAGTTACCAATTCATTCTGTAATGCTGGTTTTGAGTTATATGTATTACATTGATTTATAAGTAACTATTGATCCACAGTATGATAAGTTGAATATGTCTAGAATTACATAAGCATTAAGTTTTAAAGTATGATTTTACATTTTTATTTTACCAATTAATTAATTTGAAACAGATCCCATTTGTTAATAATAGAAGACAAATTCTATACTTTAAATAGTGAAAAAACTTCTTTTTAACCTGCTTATTGAACTCGGAAATATAGTGCATTTCAAATAAATATGTTATTGTAAATGATGAACTAGGAACAGTTGGAAAATAAATTAACCATCAGTGCTCTACAAAACAGGTGCATAGATAAAGCTCAGTATAGTAGGCCTCAAAATGAAACTGATGAAAAAGTTATATATATACTGCAACAAAGTTTACATTTCTTCAGTACACAAAAAATACAATTGGTTTTTTTTTTTTGTGGCGTAGTGAACACTAGTATTGTGTTTTATTCCAAAGACACATAGCAAATTTTCCATCAAATTCCTTTATTAGTTGAGTCGACTCAGCTAATAAAGGAATTTGATGGAAAATTTGCCATGTGTCTTTGGAATAAAACACAATACTAGTGTTTACTACACCACAAATATAAAACGACACGGTTTCAAAAAACAAATCAACAATTGTTTTTATTTTCCCTATTAAACGAGAAGCCTAAAAATACCTAAAATTGAAAAGCCAGTTACAATACTGATAAACATTATCATAAAATCTTGAGTTTGTTTTATTAAACAAAATTTAAATTTTTAAATTCATTTAAATTAATGTTTACTGCAATTTCATATATAACAAAATAGTTACAAATAACCTAGTTAAACTATCCAAAATGTACATCTCATCTTTGCACAGAAACAATGGATTTGATTTATATTTTTATTGTTTCAAGTTTAAATTTTATATACTTTTATAATATGAGGATCATTCAAAAAGAAATGAGCCGGAGGCTGGAATGTGAAAACCGATGACAGAATTGTAATATCATTGCGTGTGTAAGAATGTGTGGTTCTGACAACAGCACAGAAGATCACAGTCTGCTGCTAGAGAGTCACGGGTGCATACCACGTGACTACAAAGCTAGCAGAAGCAAGTGTCAATCGTCCACCGCGGTCAGTCATGTAAACAGTGAAACAATAAAATGGAGGCACCAAAAGAAGAGCAAAGAGGAGATGAGATGTTCGTTTTCTTACAGCAGAAGGAGTAGGGGGAACAGACATTCATCAAAGAATGTACGATGAACACTGCATGTCCCTTGCAAGGGTCAAGTCATGACACAAGTGCTTCAGGGAAGGACGAGTGTCGTTAGCCAATGATGCATGGTCAGGAACACCACACCGCATTACTGATGACATTGTCCAGCTGATTGATGGAGTCATTACCCAGGACCGCCAAGTGACGGTACAAGCCGTTCGGATTGAGCGTCGGAAGTGTTCACACCATCATGAGGGAAAGATTGAACTGGCGCAAAGTGTGTGTTCCATAGTCTTTGACCACAACAGAAAGCATGTCAAATGGCCCACTGTCTTGATCATATGGAATGCTATGCCCAGGAAGGGAATGAGTTCCTGTCAGGAGTGGTGGCAGGAGATGAGTCATGGTGTCATCACTTCGAACCCAAATTGAAATGACAAAGTCTCCAGTGGAAGCATCCAGGGTCACCACCACCAACAAAAAAAATCCAAGGCCATCCACACAAGTGCAGGAAAGGTTATTTTCACGTTCTTCTTTGACCAAAACATCCCCCCTTCTTATCAACTTCCTGCAGCACGGGACAACAGTGAATGCCCAGCATTATTCACAAACCTTGACCACCCTTCGCCAAGCGATCAAATCGAAACAACCAGGGCAGCTCACCCACAGGGTCATTCTACTCCATGACAATGCCAGGCCTCATACGGCCAACACAATCACGGCACTCTCGAAGAAATTCAAGTGGGAGCTCCTCAATCACCCTCCATACAGTCCAGACCTCTCTCCTTGCAATTATGCCATTTTTGGTCCCTGAAAGAAGGCTCTGAGGGGCAAACGATTCACCTCAGACAACGACGTCCAGCAGTACATTCAGAACTGGTTGACAACGCAGCCCTGGGATTTTTACGAGACAGCCATTCACCGCTTTGTGTCACAGTGGGACAAGTGCCTCAACAATCAGTCTTCTGACATACAGGTAAGGGTTTCTGTTCCTAGCCCTCTGGCTTGTTTCTTTTTGAATGATCCTCATAGATTATCAAATCTGCAATGTATGATTATTTGACATTTATATAACAGTTCAAAAATTACATGGAAAAACTAATTTTGAAAATCAACTTCCATTTATTTTGACATTTAAAATTGACATATATAAACATCAACTCATTCTGGGCCAGTTCTTTTATTCCAGAATGTTCTAAATTTATTTAATTATTTATTTATTTAATTTTAATTATAAATTTAATTAAGAGATGGCGCCTAACACCTACCTCTAATGTCAAATTACTTTATTCCAATCATTTAAAGTAGCCATATTATAGCCCGATAATTAGGCGATCGTTTGGTGTTTTTAAAATTGACATTAACATCACAAGGAGTCACATATTAATAAACTTTATAAATCTTATATATCCAGGGTGGCCAAGCTCCTTGATAGTCCGAGCCATTTTTCAAAATTTGAAATTTTTCGCGAGCCGCAATTAAATACGTATTAAAAAGGTATGCAAAAAATTCCAGATAACAAATTATATCCGTAGCAAGAGTGATACAAATTGTTTCCTCCAGAGCACAATGTCAACTGTCTGTTGCAATGAGTTTACAAATTCAAAATCGGTCGATAACGCTACTGTCTATGTTCATTCGCGCAGTTTTCGATGAGTCATATCATTCTTAACTTGGACAGAAATGAAATTTGTTACAATCTTGCACTTAGTCTTTCATATTTGTTGTTAGTAATTTAAAAGTCATTTTGAAACACATACGGAACGATAATAATTTTTAAAAATATAATAACACAAAAATGAAAAGGGAACTCGGATACATTTATAGAGAGCTACAAATAATCCTTTAAAGAGCAGCAGGTTGGCCACCCGTTATATATTAAGATAAAATGTTCCTTAATTCTCTCATTTTCCATTAAGAGTATTCAGAATCTTAAGTTATTTAGACAATTAGATGAAAATATTACTACAATTACTTGTAATAATTTAACTGGTCAATATTCCATCTATTGAGTATATATCATAGCCAAAAATATTCAATTTACATAATCAGAATTCTAATATCAAATAAAACAATTGTATTTTGTTACATTAACTGAAATAGATTAGGATTATAAAAATTAACTATTTAATATAGTTTAAAAATTATTTTAAATTATATTAAAAATTATTTTTAAAACAACTACTGTTACTTGTTTTAAAATAAAAATTGCTTCTTTATATTTTCAGCAGCTTCTTCATACACCTATCAAGAACATATTTGTTCAATTCTTAAGGATGAAACTGAAATAACCCTAAAACCTTTTAAGAGCAAGGCAAGTTTGCCTGTATATACTGTACAGCATTATCAGATTTATTTTGAACAACCATAAACATGCGTTGTTCAAAAATAAATAAAAATACATGTAATTAACTTTCACCTCTAGTCCAGTTTGCAGGACTCTACTGTTTTAATGTCTTGCAAATAATGTTTTTTAAATAGTCAGTTAAATATAAGCTTGAATGCAATAGAAAACAAAATTATAGATTTTTTTGGTAATCATAAGTTGAATCTATAAATTTTAATTATTATAAATGAAAACTATTTTTACAATCAAATTTGTATTAAATTCTTCATAATGAGGTATGTTACCATCTATTTTGAAAAAAATTTAGATCCAATTTCATAACTTTTATAACAACTTTCACATCTTACTTTTTCAAGCAAAAGAAAACATTTCAGTGCAATATTGTAATTTTAACAATCTTCAGAAAAACTTGTTAAATAATGAAAAAAAATTAGTTAAAATGCAATTTACAACAGAATAGTAGTTGAATTTATTCATAAAGATGTTTTTAAATGACTTGTTATAAATATGCAAATATTTAATAAGTTCTGAGAATCAATATTTTTTTAAAGAAAAGAAGACTATCAATAATACACATGTACAACTTAAATCATTTATAGTTTATTTAAAAAATGGCTACAAGAAATTTTAATTTATATTTAGAAAAAATATCCAATCAAATCAAGCATGCAGGGAGGCAATTTGGTCATACTGAGTCTGTACAATAGTTTGTAAACTATTCTCAATTTGTCCTAGATTGTTATGCCATCTCATGAGTATCTCTCTCAATAACTGCCATTGTGGTTTTCCAAAAGTTCTGTGCATTGTTGAATTTACAATGACTTGCTTGTGAACTTGATCCATTTTTGCTTGCACCATTTTTGTTCGGAGTACTGAAAATAAAGAATTAGGATGTTATACATTTAATTTAACTTAATTTAGAGATAATAATAAAACCTAACTTACCATCGATTATGAAACTTTCAACTTCTTCTGATTTTAACTGCAATTCTGTCTTAATAATTTCAAATGGAATTTCTCTTCTTGTTTCAGCCATTTGCATAAAAGTTAAAAGCCTCATTTTATGCAGACTTTGTTGATGAGACAAACCTAATAAAATTATAATTACAGTATTAATATAGTTAAGAGATGGCACCTAACGTCTACCTCTAGTGACAATTTATTTAATACCAATCATTTAATTACCCATATTATAGCCCAATATTTAGGCGATCGTTTGGTGATTTAGTACATAATTGTCGGGCCTTGAGATGTTATTGTTTGTCATATTTTAATAAAATTTCAAGTTTTCTAAAAAAATGACAGGAAAATATTTAATTTTGTGCTATTTGCTTAAGTTTCTCTTATCTAGATGTTTGTGAGTAATTTGTCAAGAAAGGTTAACGACTAAAGGCTGGTTAGTAATTTATTGCCATTTACAAATTTCTTTTCCTCTAAGTAGAAGCCTGTGTGGTCCCGTTTTAAGAAAAATGTGGAGTTGGCGCTTGTGGAGTACGATTTTTGTTTAGCAGTAAATATTTCTGTGTACTATTTTACTCTTGTTTTTTAGAAATATAATTGTGCATTATCAAAAACTTGTAATTTGTAATCTTAATTTTAGTAAAATAAAACACATCATAGCAAGCTATTGATCAGTATGCTTTTACAAAACGTGAAGAATTACTATTCTATCACAATATATCAACAATATGATAGGATAGTTGAAACACAAAATTTTGAAAAAATACTAGAAAATGGGACTTAATTTTAAGGCTTGATTCATTCTAAATATTTTTACCATTTTCATTTATTTCTGACAAATATCACCGTAATAAAGTAAAAAATAAAAATAAACATATTGAACAAATNTTTATGCAGACTTTGTTGATGAGACAAACCTAATAAAATTATAATTACAGTATTATATTATATTATAAAATGAAATAAAATATTAAAATACAAAACTTACCTAAAGAATGAATGAAATCAGTATTTGCTTCATAAAATTGTAAATATGAAGATAATTTTTCGGAAACAAATATTGTAAGCAGGTCATGAATTAATTCTCCTTCTAAAAATCGTACAGGTTTTAATGTAAGCAAATGATCCATTAAAAATGTGCTGGGATCACAAAGGCAGGCAACTATACATCTATAAAATATTTTTGTTGTTAGAATAAAATTAAAATATTTATTAAGAATATTTGGTATTAAAATTTTTTACTTATGTGCATCTTCTCTTGCTTGTGAAGCATTATCTTCAGTATATGTACCCAGCAACTCAATCATTACTTTAGAAGCTAATTCACTGAAACAATAGAAAAGTATTAAATTTAAATTGCAAATTTACAATTGTCATAAATTTTAAGTTACCTGTGATTGCTTTCAGCAAGAGCACTATGCAGGAGTCTCAGTAATTTCTGAAGCTTTTCAGTACTGATATTTTTTGCCCTAGTCCAAGATTTCAACTAGAAAAAATTTTTACTTTTTAAAAAAATATTTTAAACTATGAACATGTTTAACAATAACATCAAGTAGTGGGTGAAAATAAAGCTAAAAATTTAGCTATTTTTCTGAAATTGCCTTTTCTCTAATTCTTAAGCCATACATTTAAGGAGGACAGAGAAAATGGAAGAAACAGACAATCAATTTTTATCAACAAAAATGAACTTTTTACATAAGTATCTGCTAACAGAGACCTGAAATTTAATGTGCATGTTTAAAACAAGAAACATGCAACTTACACATCTGAACATTACAAAACAGATTCCTTCCCCCCTATACTTTTGAAATTCTTAAAAATTAGATGCTGTAATGATAAAACCACAGGAAAAAACTTTTTGTACTATTATACTGTTATATTTTCTTTACAAACAGGGTTTTGTCCAACATAAAAAATCATTTTTTAAACAGTATTTAACCCTAAAACCTTTTAAGAGCAAGGCAAGTTTGCCTGTATATACTGTACAGCATTATCAGATTTATTTTGAACAACCATAAACATGCGTTGTTAAAAATAAATAAAAATACATGTAATTAACTTTCACCTCTAGTCCAGTTTGCAGGACTCTACTGTTTTAATGTCTTGCAAATAATGTTTTTTAAATAGTCAGTTAAATATAAGCTTGAATGCAATAGAAAACAAAATTATAGATTTTTTTGGTAATCATAAGTTGAATCTATAAATTTTAATTATTATAAATGAAAACTATTTTTACAATCAAATTTGTATTAAATTCTTCATAATGAGGTATGTTACCATCTATTTTGAAAAAAATTTAGATCCAATTTCATAACTTTTATAACAACTTTCACATCTTACTTTTTCAAGCAAAAGAAAACATTTCAGTGCAATATTGTAATTTTAACAATCTTCAGAAAAACTTGTTAAATAATGAAAAAAATTAGTTAAAATGCAATTTACAACAGAATAGTAGTTGAATTTATTGATAAAGATGTTTTTAAATGACTTGTTATAAATATGCAAATATTTAATAAGTTCTGAGAATCAATATTTTTTTAAAGAAAAGAAGACTATCAATAATACACATNGGACCCGAAAGTGAACGGACGTGTTATTTTATGGTCTCCAATTTTCTTTGTCTTGTTCAACCTACACTCGACCTTATGACTACGACTGCAAAATAATACGACATATATATATATATATATACAAACATTAAATCAAGTTTATACTGTATATATATATATATACAGTATAAACTTGATTTAATGTTTGTTGTATTACTGATTCCATATTATTGTTGATTTAATGTATTTTTTCATCAGCCTTTCAAATCTTCCAAACCACAATCTTAATGTTATCAAATCTGGCATCTTTCAATTCTGCATATTTTCAGGATTTAACACACTTAATCACTAGATGAATTTTCAAAAAAAGAAATATACTATATTCATTGTTTGTATAGTCAGTTGAGTTATAAAATTTCTAAGAATTATTATTGAGATCATTTTGTCATCTTGCAATGGTGAAAGAATGTCATATTTTAGAGTGCTGGAACCTTGGCAACCTACTGGACTTGCAGATTGGCACAGCAAGCAGAGTAAAGTAATATCACATCAGTTTTCAAAGTTCACTATAGATTCTGCAGTCTAGATAAATATGAAGACACAAAAATCTCAACAGAAAAACAGAAATCCTTAATTACTTTCAAAAGACAGACTAACAGTTCATTATCTTTGTTTAAAATATCTGCAGGTATCAATCATTGTAATTATATTGTAAAAAGTAAAGACTTTCATAGCTTTTATAATGGTAATGTGTGTATTTTATTTCACCTTAACTATCAACTTTCAAAAACACATTCAACCTTTAAATTCAAATCAAATATTTGCACTTAATATAGAAATATAACAATATTGTCATTTTAAAAAAAATAATTTAAATTTCTACCTTATCTATATCTGTAAAAACTTGATGTATAGTGTCTGTCTGTTTGGCAATTTTGATAATATTATAATAGACATCATAACGTAATGATGACTGCTCTGGTAAACCTTCATACAGATTTTGTAACCTGAAAAAAAAAAAAAATACTTATTTATATTTAAAAAATTTAAATGAAAATAGAAATAAGTTATTTTTATAATTTTTCCTTTTTTCTAATATAATTTTATTATGTTATTTTTATAATACTGCTGTTTTATGGTGGTCAGTTATACATACAAGCTCTAATTACCCATGATGATAAAATTACACATATAAATATTAAAACATAAAAGAAAGCAAATGAAAGAAAATGCAAATTGATAATGTGGCAATTAAATACAGTGAAGTAAAGTTAATTTCATGAGACTATTGTTTCTTGAATTTTATCAGTCAGATTAACTGACTAATAAATTTCAATCAATTTATTTATTGAATAGATGCTGATAATATCCTTCTTTATCTAAACATTTTATTTTTAAATCTTTGAACAGTCAGATATCTTGCCTAAATCACATCATTCATGTTTGAGATCTCTTGGCTCATAAGTCATACTTGGGCTACTAATGTGTTATAGTATACAGTGCATAAAAAATGATGCCTTGGCCATCTGGAATTAAATTCATTTAATCACTACCTGATTGAATTTTGCACCTTTCACAAAATTTTTTGAATATTAATATCAATAATTATTAATTTAATGGTAGCACATTGTATCATTTAATAACTTTTTTTTATTTATAATATTCTTATATTTTTATTAAATAATCTATTGACTTTTACATTGTTGTTGATTAATGCCAGTGTAAATACAGGTAACCCCCCNGGACCCGAAAGTGAACGGACGTGTTATTTTATGGTCTCCAATTTTCTTTGTCTTGTTCAACCTACACTCGACCTTATGACTACGACTGCAAAATAATACGACATATATATATATATATATACAAACATTAAATCAAGTTTATACTGTATATATATATATATACAGTATAAACTTGATTTAATGTTTGTTGTATTACTGATTCCATATTATTGTTGATTTAATGTATTTTTTCATCAGCCTTTCAAATCTTCCAAACCACAATCTTAATGTTATCAAATCTGGCATCTTTCAATTCTGCATATTTTCAGGATTTAACACACTTAATCACTAGATGAATTTTCAAAAAAAGAAATATACTATATTCATTGTTTGTATAGTCAGTTGAGTTATAAAATTTCTAAGAATTATTATTGAGATCATTTTGTCATCTTGCAATGGTGAAAGAATGTCATATTTTAGAGTGCTGGAACCTTGGCAACCTACTGGACTTGCAGATTGGCACAGCAAGCAGAGTAAAGTAATATCACATCAGTTTTCAAAGTTCACTATAGATTCTGCAGTCTAGATAAATATGAAGACACAAAAATCTCAACAGAAAAACAGAAATCCTTAATTACTTTCAAAAGACAGACTAACAGTTCATTATCTTTGTTTAAAATATCTGCAGGTATCAATCATTGTAATTATATTGTAAAAAGTAAAGACTTTCATAGCTTTTATAATGGTAATGTGTGTATTTTATTTCACCTTAACTATCAACTTTCAAAAACACATTCAACCTTTAAATTCAAATCAAATATTTGCACTTAATATAGAAATATAACAATATTGTCATTTTTAAAAAAATAATTTAAATTTCTACCTTATCTATATCTGTAAAAACTTGATGTATAGTGTCTGTCTGTTTGGCAATTTTGATAATATTATAATAGACATCATAACGTAATGATGACTGCTCTGGTAAACCTTCATACAGATTTTGTAACCTGAAAAAAAAAAAAATACTTATTTATATTTAAAAAATTTAAATGAAAATAGAAATAAGTTATTTTTATAATTTTTCCTTTTTTCTAATATAATTTTATTATGTTATTTTTATAATACTGCTGTTTTATGGTGGTCAGTTATACATACAAGCTCTAATTACCCATGATGATAAAATTACACATATAAATATTAAAACATAAAAGAAAGCAAATGAAAGAAAATGCAAATTGATAATGTGGCAATTAAATACAGTGAAGTAAAGTTAATTTCATGAGACTATTGTTTCTTGAATTTTATCAGTCAGATTAACTGACTAATAAATTTCAATCAATTTATTTATTGAATAGATGCTGATAATATCCTTCTTTATCTAAACATTTTATTTTTAAATCTTTGAACAGTCAGATATCTTGCCTAAATCACATCATTCATGTTTGAGATCTCTTGGCTCATAAGTCATACTTGGGCTACTAATGTGTTATAGTATACAGTGCATAAAAAATGATGCCTTGGCCATCTGGAATTAAATTCATTTAATCACTACCTGATTGAATTTTGCACCTTTCACAAAATTTTTTGAATATTAATATCAATAATTATTAATTTAATGGTAGCACATTGTATCATTTAATAACTTTTTTTTATTTATAATATTCTTATATTTTTATTAAATAATCTATTGACTTTTACATTGTTGTTGATTAATGCCAGTGTAAATACAGGTAACCCCCCGCATAACACAGGAGTTACGTTCCAAAAAATTGCCGTGTTATGCAAATCCATGTTACACGAAACAAAGAACTAGTGTGAAAAGAGGGGTTAGGTTCCAAAAATTAAAAAAACATGTTGTTAAACCCTTATTTAAATCGGATTTATTATTCATTTTTTCATAGGTAAAAATACTTACTTATTATTTAAGTAAATATTTTACCAGAGGATTATTCATTTTATATGATGATTTCAGCATGAGCATCATCAACTGGTAACAGTTTGTGGGTGCGTTCGTTAATAGCTGTCGCTCTGCAACAGGAGTGCGCTGCTGTTTGTAGGCATTTAGGAACGACAGTGAAAGAAAGATGGCGGCACCCGCACTATCGATAGTATCGTGTCGCGGAATCTATAATTCTAAAATGAGCTTTTAGAGGCAAAAGAAGGGTCACAATTGTAAAATTTAATCATTAAATGAATTATTTGTTGAAAGAGCATTCAAAGTAGCCACGAAAACAATTAGAATGCTCGCGCAGAGTTACACAGACGTATAAAAGAACGCACCCTTTATTACATTTTATGTTGTATGAGTGTTTTACTCAATTCCCGAACTGTGTTAGAGTGAACCCATGCTATAAAAGCACTATGTTATATGGGGATGTTCCCAATTCTCGAACTGTGTTAGAGTGAATCCGTGCTATAGAAGTGCCATGTTATACGGGGGTTACCTGTAGTTTTTTTTAGCAAATTTTTTTTATTTGCCAAAAAAAGTCAGATCTGTTCTTCTGATGGTAGAATTTGGTTTCTGGGATGTTTCATAATAGAACTAAACTTTTATATACTTTCTCTGATGTGACATATTATGCTGGGCAGTCTACTGCACATAAGATGTTTTTAATTTGACTCTGTACTGGAGTGGTGTGTATAGCTTTTATTAATTTCATTTTTATTGATATTGACAAAAAAAAAGACAAGTTACAAATTGTTACTCATGATATTGGTATCCAATTCATATACAGTATTTCTTTCTATAAAACAAACCCTTTGAGTACAATTTTCTGATTGACTTAGATATAATTTAAATGCAATTTGCAAAAATCACTACAAAAAGTAATCAAAAATTTATTTATGCTGACTGATTCCCAGATATCTGTCAATACAAAAGTTAAAAAAATTTTTCTAACTAACAGAAGTAATTTTAAAAAGAAAGAAAAATGTAATTGAATGTAACTAATTTTCATAATCACATACATAAAAATTCTATATATTCTTGTACAAGAACTACAGTAGAAATTTGAAAAATTGTTAAAGACAGAATCATAAAGGGCTTTAAGAAATGCTGTATTACAAGTAACTTGGACAGAACAGAGGATGACAGTGCATGAGGAGTTGAGGAGGTGGAAAACAATGATGGCAATGAAATGGGTAATAGGAATGATGATAATGAATGATAAAGTATTGTTTCAATGATTTTCCAAATTTCTTTAATAAAAATTGCCAATTTTTTGTATGCAAATAAAATTAATAATAAAATGTCAATTTATATTCATGTTCTAATTTTCTTCACAAAGTAAGGATTCTAAAATTAAGAATTGACTTATATTCAAGCCAATACAATAATTAGAATATTAATTTTCAATTTATTTATTACTTGGTTTTCTTGATCATTTGAATTTAAAACAAAAATGTACACTGCATTATACAGGGTGCATAGGAAAGTCCCTTTAACTGGAAAATTCTTGCAAATGGAGAGAGCTACAACTATGCAAGTGAGGTAACAGTATAGTAAAGTGACTACGTCCGATCTAATGCAAACAACAGCAGCGCCCCTAGTGGCAAAATTTGGAAGATAGGCAGTGCAAATCAAAAACAAAATCAGATAGAGCAAACTTTCCAATTAGAGTTTTAGAGCATCAATTAATTAGTACGAAACGACATGTGGTTCACACAGATAAGATAAATTGTCACCTGTATACCCAAAAACGTCCAAAAGTGATGCACGCCATTTTGTGTAAACATTTGAAAGGAATAGCCATAGGTATGAAGAAATAAACACAATTTATTGCATAAAATATGTACTTACGTCCATACAGTTTGATAACATCACATAAAAAACAACAGAAAGGTAAACTGTCACATAGTGATAACAAGTTAATGTCGAGTATGTTCAAAAAGTTTGCCATTGCTCACAATACATGCCATTGTTATCAAACTGTAAAGAGCAGTGGTGAAAACAAAAAACATGATTTTGCTTGAGGTAAAGTGGGAATTTACAAATAAATAAATAAAAACAAGGCATATGTGTAATGGATTTGGCAAGACAGTATGAGCATCCTACATCGATGATATGCACGATACTGAAACAAAAAGCCTCTATAAAGGGTATAACAACAGCCAAGGGAGTAATGATAATATCAAAGCTATGCACTTCAGTCCACGAGAAAATGGAAAATTACTTATTCTGTAAATAATGGAGAAGCAGCTCACTAGAGACACCTTGACCAAGGCTATCATCTGCAAAAAAGTTTGTGCAGAGTCATTTGTGCAAAAAAGGCACAAATGCCTTTCTCAGATTTGATACAAGAGAATAGCTCTTCAGCAGAAGAGGAGTTTAAAGCCAGCCACAGCTGGATCAAAAATTTCAAAAAAAAAAAAAAAAAAAAGATCAGCATTCAACATGTCGTTAGGCATGATGAGGCAACATGCCTAACGACATGTTGCCTCAAATGTTTTTCGGCTGCCTTGCTGTCCAGTTCAGACAGCAAGGCAGCCGAAAAACATTTGACTTTGTCAAAACGTTTGCGGAGACCATAGAAACTTAAGGATTCATCCCCAGCAAGTATTTAACTGCGACAAAACTGGACTGTTTTGGACAAAGATGCTCAGGAGAACTTAAACCACAGCAGATAAAAAGAAGATGCCAGGCCACAAACCAATGAAGGACAGGTTAAGGGCTGTTTCACACTATGACTGACTGGCCCGACTCCAAGTCGTGTTGCCATGGCAACAGCAATCTGCCGACCGACTAGTCGTTCCAGTCGGACAGATTTGAAAAGTTAAATATTTGTAGTCGGGTCGGAGTAGTCGGTGAGCTACAGCCAATGAGAGCTTCGAAGCTATAACCAATCAGAGTTTAGATTTATCCAATCTACATCAAAGTTAGAAAATAGCAGAAAATATAGATTTCTCGGAAGCTTTAATGAACGAAGTCAGAACATATCCGTGGCTTTATGATATTCGGCGAGCCGATTATAAAGACAACATAAAAAAAAATAATTCTTGGACGGAGATTTCCAAGAAACTAAACGTTGAAGATACGCAATTGACTAATCTAATAATGATGCGATATATCTAAATGCATGATTGTTTTCCACGAAGCCATGTTTTCTGTTTAATTTTAAAAACTTACCATGATTGGCTAGTGTATTGATCTATAACACACGTTCTGATTGGTCCTTATGAGTTGGCCACCGACATATAATCGTACTTAGTGTGAATGCTTTTACTACTAGTCGGTCCGATTATAAAATCGGTTGGGTCGGACCAGTCGGTCATAGTGTGAAACAGCCCTAACTCTTGCACCAAGTGCAAATGCGAGTGGCAACTGAAAGATAAAGCCACTTCTCGTATACCACTCTGAAAACCCAAGAGCTTTTAAGTCACACAAAATACTGAAGTAAAAACTGCACATCACGTGGAGGGCTAACCCAAAAGTATGGGTGATGAAATAGTTCTTTGTCGACTGAATAAATTTGGTGTTTAGTTCTGCCATAAAAAATATCTGGACAACAATGATCTACTGCGTGAACTGTTCTTGTTCTCAATAATGCACCAACCCACCCAACAAACCTCGAAGATGACATCCTTAAGGAGTTTAGTTTCATCAAGGTTCTCTACCTTCATCCTAACACCACTCCTATCCTACAGCCAATGGACCAACAGGTGATCTCCAATTTCAAGAAACTGTATATCAGGCACCTTTTCAAATGATGCTTTGAGGTTATGGAAAATACCAGCATCACCCTTCAACAGTGCTGGAAGGATCATTTTAACATTGTGATATGTCTCAAAATTATTGACATGGCCTGGCAGAGTGTTATGAAGCGGACAATGACCTCTGTCTGGAAGAAACTATGGCCAGATGCTGTGGCTGAAAGAGATTTTGAAGGGTTTGAACCCAAAGAGGAAGAGGAAGTGATGGAGGAGATTATGTACCTCATATTGGAGATTGTATCAGAAAGTCCATGGGTCTGGAGACAAATGAGGGAAATGTAAACAACCTTGTAGATCAGCATTTGGAAGAACTCACAACTGAAGAGTTGGCAATGTTACAGAAAGACCAAATAAGCAAGGTTATACAGGAAATTGATACCATGCAGTGGAGCAGAGTTGAACGAGGTTATCGCTAAAGGTGAAATTAAAGAACTCATGGGTAATGTGGAAAAAATTTACAGAATTTGTTGAGAGAAAACACCCGGATGACTGAGTGGTCAAGGTGGCAGCCTACTGCTCTGGGGAACCTGGGATCAAATTGGACAGGTTGAAACATCCCCAGAAATTTTGAGGGATGACCTGACTGGATATGTTGGCCCCTGACCCTCACCACCCAGCCACCCCATTGTGGGTCTGGCTGAACCCATAATGGGCTTGCTATAAGAGCCCTCTTAGTACTCACAAGAAAATATCCAGTAAAAATTGCCACTGGTTGTGTTATGGCTGTAGTTAATTACACTTGCCTTACACATTTTAAAAGGGAGGAAGAAACAAGCCTCCTTGGACAGGTTTATGTTGAAATGGCCAGCTGATAAAAGTGAAGACAAAGTGCCCAAAAATGTCAAAATTTAGTGATGACAAAAATTAATTTAAGTGTTAGGTGATAGTAAAGTTAAAAAAAAAAATAGTTAAAACAACTCAAAACCAGATATTGGTATCAAATAATTCAAACCTTTACTAATCAGCATAAATTTTTAGTGTATTATTGGATTTTTAAATAACTATTGTTGGGTTCTTTCTTATATGTTAATCTATAGCAAAGAAATTTATTTATCAAACTTGGTATATAGAGTTCTCTGCTCTTTTTTTGGAGACTAAGATGAAAATTACACTAAAATTCTAATAATTTCAGTCTTTCCAGTACATCCTAAGTGGTACTAAAATTGTTTTTCAGTTTTGGTACCACTTAGAATGGACTGGAATGAAAGCCTAAGTAATAGAGTTTAATAGAATTTTTCATCTTATATTCCAAAAGGTGCAGAGATTTGCATGTGTTAATCAGTGGCAAATGGTCTGCTGTATTATTGGACTATAATAAGACTAATTTAATAATTAGATATGAAGTGATTTGACTAGATGGAGGTCCAGATAGCATAACTGCAAAATAAGCAGGAATTATGGATTTAAGTCCTGCTCCGGACTAATCCAGAACATTTTAAATTAAAACATTAAAATTAATTTATTACAGTTATTAAGATTATCATGAAATGGCAGCTTAATTGCCTCTTCCAGTCAAATTACTTTATATCTAATTATTAAATTAGTCTTGTTATAGTCTGATAATATGGCAGATCATTTGTCATTAATTGAAAATTAGGTTTGTGGATTTATTGTTTATATGTTATTCTTTACCATTTTTGATACAGNATTAATTTTTGGTGTCGTAGACTATGCTACTGTTGTTGTTCCTCTCTCTCTCCGCCAGTTGGCTGACTCATCTGAACTTCGTAGTTTAGTACAGTTTATTTCTTTACAATTTGTTTTTTCTCTCTTTTTTTTTATTGTTTGTAAACTACATTCCTTGTTTATTCACCCATTTTTGCTTCTAAGAAACCCACAAATACCAAAATAGGGGTAAGTTTTAGGAAAATAAGGGTTATTTTTAGGGGCCTGGAACAAATCGGAAATATTCCCATTAATTTTAATAAAAAAAATTAATTTGAGACAAGAGTTTTTGAGTTATAAGCTCAGTCTTGGAACGAATTAAACTCATATTTCAAGGCATTACTGTATTACAAAAAGTGGTTTACACATACCAGCTAGTCACTCTTCAACCTGGAAGAAAGTTATCAATATACTTGACAATTTTCACTTAATTGTAACTTCTGATATACTGCTACAAATCAGTTTACAAACCAGGAAACTGAGTATACAGTAACCATTATCTGATATACCAATAAAAACTATCTGATAATACAAATACAACTATTTTTGGACTACTACTTACTATAAGATGTCTGAAACTCAATAACACAAGTTATGAAGTTTTGTGAATTTCTCTTTATAGTTCTATTTCAGAGCTACTATGGGACACTGATCATTCAAGAGTCTTTTGTGGTGTGTTAGATTTTATGATAAAGTATGAGATTAGAGCGAGACAAGTTAGCTCCAATACACTGTTCTAGTGGAGAAGAACCACAAAAGAAAAAATGATGCTTCATGTGTTCTATGAACAACTTGAATGCAAAAACAACATTTTGATGTATACAACAATACTGTATCCAGTCAACATTCGATAAAGACTTCTACGTCAAACATGTAAAAATAAGTTGAAATAAAATATGTTGGCATAATATAATTTAAAGGATTAATAAAAAACATGTTTTGTACTAATAATATAGTTCAAATAATAATAACATAAAAAAAAATGTATATAACTCCAAAGAATAAATGCTGCACTCACCTTATCTGTTTGTGTTTTAAAAATGCTTAGCCGTACAAGGGTAAATTATGTTAAAATAACAAAATAAATTTTCAAATATGGATAATAATATCTATTTGTTACAAAACACTAACTTACACTCTTTGACAGACCATAGCCATTTTTGTTGTAGGTGCTTTTGTTAGTTTTTCACAAAAGTAAGGAACTAATGCAGTCAAAAGGTCTCCACTATCATAAGGAATGACAAAGAGCAATGAAACAATGCCATTTAACACTCTTTCAGTATCACCTTAAAATAGACAAAAATTAATTAATATTTAATTTTCATTTGTTATTTATCACAATATTTATCTGTGAATTTAATTCTTTAAAAAAATTATCAATACAATAAAGTCCCATTTTACACAAAATTAATATATATAGATTCATGCTTTCACGAATGGCATATGATTAGGTCAACTTTCAGATGCAATGGATAATTCTGATCATTAACACACACTATTTTTATTATAAAATTCAGTATATGTAGTAAAAACATACATAAAACATTTTAAACCTATTTTAACATTTTTTTGTTAATTGTAAATGGTTGCATAAGTGTCAAGGCAATCATCTGGAATTATTTGAGGTGCAGCACAGATTCATACAGAATTTCACCTTATACAGTACAGTCGACCCCCCTATAATTACGGTCTCTATAATTACGATTCCTATAAAACTACGAAAAAATATACGTATTTTGGAAATGTTGAGTCAGATTAGTGTAGAATCGATTAATTTTATGGAAGAAAACCTTTCAATCAGCCGTAGTCCGTAAACTTGACANCGCCACGTTGTTATTAGGCTAAGTCAAGTGCTATTGATAAAAAATTCAAAATTAATGTCTATGCAAAAATTAGAATTCAGGAGAGAAGCGAATCCAAAAACACTAACAAGGTACTGTACACGTCTGATCAGAATCCTCCTACACAAAAATGAAAGCTAAATATTTTACCTGTTTATATTTTTTATTTAGCTTCTCACAATGAATCAAAATTTAGATATTAATGACTGTTTTTATTGTCGACAAGTGTATCGTCGTGTTATCCTGGAATTCTTCAACCTGTTTCTTGCTTAGCAATTGAGAAGAACAGTTATTAGAATTTGCTGGCTATGTGGCCAAAGAGGATTATGGTCAGCCTCTCGCTATAATGAATCCGAGAAGAACAATTTCCCAAAAATATTTTATGGGCGGTCTGTCTCGAGTGCGTCAGGTCGCATCACTCACTACTCAATCGCTTGTGTTGTGTGTATGACATCAATGTGTTTAGTGCCCAGGGGATCAACAAGACTATGTATGTATTTCACAATTTTTTTAGTTTTATTTTTGACTCTTCTCCGTGGCTCACCAACGCTGTAAGTAAATAACCAGGGCCGTGCGGTAGATTTTCTCAGTATGATACAAGTCATCGAAATACCACCCTTTAAATGCTGCACCCTTACGGTACCGCGTCTTGGGGCCACCTCTCTGTATCATAGCACGGCAGACGGCAGGCCCTGTAAATAACTATCAGTTTCGGTAGTTTTATAACCACCGAAAATCATAGTCATGTTCGCGCTAACCAACGGGCTGGTTGCATGAAGTTTAAAGGCTTTCTTCACGCGAGGCATCAATCAATTTATTGAAATCAACAATAATAAAAACTTTTTCTTTAACTCTTTCCAAACTGTGGACACTAAGAGAGCCTCTTTTAGCAAGCCCATAATGAGTTCGGCCATGTTCACAATGGGACAGCCAGGTGTTGAGGGATGGGGCCTGACACATCTGGATGGACCACCCCCGAAAAATTCCTGGGGATTTTTTTTTACCCATCTGGATTCGATCCTGGGTCCCCCAGAGTGGTAGGTTGCCACCTTGATTGTTTGGCCATTTGGTCTATATAAAACTATTAGATCAAAACACTCAAAAATATTGTAGATCAAATATTACAGAATAATAGTTATTTATCGTCAATTGAAAATATTAGAATTATTAAATACTGATATGATTAAAATTTATGTAATGTGAAGACCTATAGTGGGTTCACAACTTACATGAGGGTTGCCATTCTAAATAAGTCACATGTATTTTAAATTTCACATAATTTAAAGAAAATTTTGCCATACAAACTAACAGTAAATATCATCGTTGCATTCTGCATATACAGATCTAACACTTCTAATATACTCTTCACATTTTTCACCGAATGCTTACCTTTCCGTATTGTAAAACATACTTTTACCAGGGCCATTCAGATAAAAGTCAATATATATCTATTACTGTTGTTGTACCGCTCTCTCTCTCCGCCAGTTGGCTATGACTCATCTGAACTTCGTAGTTTAGTACAGTTTATTTCTTTACAATTTGTTTTTTCTCTCTTTTTTTTTATTGTTTGTAAACTACATTCCTTGTTTATTCACACATTTTTGCTTCTAAGAAANAATTAAAAAAAAAAAAAAAAAAAAAACACAAAATATACAACAAAAAAGCCTAAGTCCTTCTAGTAATGATACTTCAACAAAATATGAATGTTTTCAATCTCCTCCTGAGGTCTGCATAAGATCTCAGGAGCATACATAAAAATACATAAGTTTGAAGCTCCTGAGGTCAGATTTGAAATATTCTCTCTCTAAACTCTTTCCTTATTTTTTAATTCCTCATTACCCTATAGGCACTAAGGAAATCTTTTTCCCATATGTGGGTTCAACCAGGCCCATAACGGGAGAAGCCAGATAGTAGACAAGGCTTGAAATGCTCTTAGACCACCATAAAAAAATTTCTGTGGAGTTGGTTCATCTAAATTCAATCCCAAGTCATCCAGAGTGACCCTTAACCCACCTTAGTCATCCAGCCTCTTTCTCTCCCTCTTTTCAGATTATGACAGTACTGTATAATTAGTATATAATACAAGACAATAGATTTTGTTTTAATTATATTCAGAATATAACACAATAGTGTTAAAAATTTAACTCAGCAAGTTTTGATTTTGAATGATTTTGTTCATTTCTTTTGATAATTCCACATTAAATAATACAACCTGCTAGTAGTAATTTTACCCATTTCATAAAATCTGTTCATAAACATCATTATAGTTAAGATAATAAAACAGCTACTTCTAAGTTTAATATAAATGTAGCCACTTTGCAAAGATGTAGCACTCTCTATAGATCATAAAAAATAAAAATGCAAATAGATATGAGTGACAGGAAACACTTACTAATACATAGTTTCAATACATAATGTTTAACATGTATAAATTCTTTGTGAATTAGTCTGTCAACTTGTCAGTCAGTGGTCATGTATTCTCTGGATGATTCACAAATCCAAATTCTTCAACTATTATCATCAATAGAGGAGAATCCTCTCCAAAGCCAGTACATTAACAGAATAGTTGAATAATTTAACTATTTTTCAGTGTTCATTATAACAAATTTCCAAATTATTGGTATTACCCAATGTATTTTATGTAAACTATAGTTAACAGTCAAAGAGCATAACTGTGCTATGTACAAAATTTTGAAAAATATATACCAGGGCCCCTAATTTATACAAAATCCTGAGAAATGATAAAGATAATATAAAGTCAGAGGAGAAGGCAAAAGATTATAGAATTCCATACGAGAATATGCAATTCGATATTATAAAAGACTATATTGGAGTAATCACCAGGAGTTTGGGACTTAGACTCAAGGAACATAATTATAATATCAGAAAGGAGTCTAATGCAACAATTTTGTCCCAAATGGAACAAACACGAGGCTCTGTAGTCAAATGGAATGAGGCAACCATCATCAAACCTTTATCTTCCCCATCTTTGGTGATGACTGCTGAAAGGATTCAGATTTATAGGAGTAGACTACAGGAAAGCTGTTTGAATGCGAGGGATGCCGAAAGTCTTCCCTCTGCATGGAAGTTTATGGTTAAAAAGTTTACTAAGAACTTTAACTAGTTATAATAGTAATTTTATTAGAGGTGTTATGTTAGTTCTTAATACTTCTATGTACAGTACATGTATATTGTTAATTTTTATTTTTATTTTATTTTTTATTTTATTTTCAGGTTATTCCGTGGATATTTAATTTATAATTTTATTATTTCTGTTATTCTGTGGGTTATTTAAATTTTGAATTTTGCATTCTATTAATGGAGTGCTTTAGTTCCAATTTTCATTCTCAACTTGAGGATGGCCTGTAAATCAGGCTGAAAACGTTTGTTTTTTGAAATAAATATATTTCTCGGCAAGGATAAGGTTTGATTCAAAGATAAGGATCTGTTTCAAACGAGTTACTTTCATCATCCACTTTCATCTATTCAATATTAACTTCAATTAAATTGTATTTTAAAAAACTTAAATAGTTCAATATTTAATAAAAAATTATGAATGAATTTTATAAGCAAGATCATCTCTGCTTCCTACAGAGCACTATTGTCACTCTGTTAGGATTCCAGGTCATCCCTAAATGAACAAAAACCAAATGAAGCTTAAATCCAGGAATACGCTATAAAATATTTTGCTTCAAAGCTTAAAACAAACTCCAGCATTAAATAATTTGCAAAAATTGATAAAAATGTGAAACAATATTCTAAAACAATATCTAAAATTAATATTTTTATCTGAAGAGGAAACTAAAAGTGCATATATGATAGAAAGTATATTGCCAACATAATTTTATTTGTTGACATATGTTTAGTAGCTTGTACACTAAGCTGATACTGCATGATACACATCAGTAAAATTTTATTAAATTCACATATGTGACGTGATCAAAAGAAACTGTGTACGATATACAGTTTAAAAACTAAAGTTAGTAATGATCCAGACTGGCAATATCAAATAGAATGACACAAGTATGGAACAATATTACTGTATTTCCAAATAACAACAGTTAGAAACATAGTTTCTAACTGTTCATGAAGAAGTCGGAACTGTTATTTGGTTTTTTGTGCCAAAAACATTTCATATGCTAAACCGTGAAAGACCCCATCAGGAAAAATTTGCTGGATTCCTTAGTCAGAGTATTACTCACATAAAGCAGTGGAATATGGACTTGCTACAGATGTCTTGATAGAAGGCTCATCATCACCTTCCCATACCACCTAGATCAAGCTCCTTCTGACTTAAATTTTCTCACATTTGAAGGTATACATTTGCATTTGCTACCAATGAAGAAACAAAAGCTATCACAAGATAACTGCAGCAACAAAACTGGAAATTTTTAAAGAACAAGTTGAATAAGTTTATTATGCATTATAAGAAATGCCTGAACAGACAATGATTCTGTTGAGAAATAATATGGTATTTGCAGATAAATTCTGTATGTTTTCATTTCTGGAATAACAGTATTGGCTTTGCATAAAGTTATTTTTTGGACACAGATTACAGAATGCTTCCTAATGAAAATTTGATAAAAACTTAATTCCCACCTAAATAATTCTTTTTGGTTTTTACTTCATATTAAGATAGCCTACAGAGAACTAACAGTGCCTGGAAGAAATAAAATTTTATCTGTTTGAAACAAAAACTGTGTCCTAAATCTAATTTGGGACATTCTAGAGAGACAAAGACTGAATATATGATCAAACTGCAGAAAAATAACAGCACAAATTTATATCTATTACTTTAAATATAACTTTGCCATTTAATGTTTGTAAATGTTGTTTAAAATCTTTACATATTATAAAATTTTATATATTTTTATTTAAAATGAAAACTTGTTACATCACTTTCATTCGGAATATGTTTACTTTCTCCATGACAGTTTCTTTAATCTATATTTAATCTCAAATAATGAATAATAAATACTCTATTAAGGAGTTGTATTTGAAACAAATAAGAAAAGTTTATTATTTACTTTCCATTGTATTTTTATTTTTTCTTTAACTTTTTAAGTCCTATGTTATCATACTGTTTCATAAACTACATTATGTACAGTAACAAATTAGGCTTTATAATAACAGAAAATCGTCATATTAGTAGTATTTATAATAAATAACAATGTAAGCAATTATTAAATCAAATATTATAAACACACCTGTTCTTCGCCAGTTAAGTCAATAAACGTCGGAACACTCATATTTATCAAAA
This sequence comes from Centruroides sculpturatus, assembly GCF_000671375.1. Classification (NCBI taxonomy): domain Eukaryota; kingdom Metazoa; phylum Arthropoda; class Arachnida; order Scorpiones; family Buthidae; genus Centruroides; species Centruroides sculpturatus. Next base: position 86,605 of record NW_019385847.1, on the reverse strand, counting down.
ATCAAGTTAAATACTCAGACATTAACAAGCTTGCAAAAGATGAACAGCCACGTGTATACTTGCAATGATGATGACTGCTGAGAGGATTCAGATTTATAGGAGTAGACTACAGGAAAGCTGTTTGAATGCGAGGGATGCCGAAAGTCTTCCCTCTGCATGGAAGTTTATGGTTAAAAAGTTTACTAAGAACTTTAACTAGTTATAATAGTAATTTTATTAGAGGTGTTATGTTAGTTCTTAATACTTCTATGTACAGTACATGTATATTGTTAATTTTTATTTTTATTTTATTTTTTATTTTATTTTCAGGTTAACAAAGTAAGGA
>NW_019385847.1:0-86112 GCF_000671375.1 Centruroides sculpturatus | reverse complement strand
TCAATCAAGATAAACTCAAACAATTTAAAAAAAAAAACAAAACCGGGTTTGTTCGAACAGAAGTTCCTGACGCATGCGCAATGTCATTTTACAATGCGAAGAATAACGTGCATGCCGGTTCTAAATCAGTTACAGTTAAGGACTAGGGACTTGCGTAGGAGTAACGTAAGTAACCTAAATTAAGAAAGAACAGGTACAGATAACTTAGCTCTATTTCATACGGTACGATCGTACATGCAAAAAAAAAGTCGACAGGGTTTTTTTTTACTATTTTCGCCCTGTGGGCACTGAGAGGGTCTTTTATAGCAGGCCCATTATGGGTTCGGCTAGGCCCACAATGGGGCGACCGGGTAGTGAGGGACGGGGCCTGACATATCCAAACAGACCACCCCCCCGAAAAATTCCTGGGGATTCCTTGACCCGTCCGGATTCGATCCCGGGTTCCCCAGAGCGGTAGGCTGCCACCTTGACCGTTGGCCATCCGGCCTCAAAGTAGACAGGTTGCGCGCCACAAGTCGGCGTAAACAGACTAACATGGCAGAGTTGCAGATGAGTTTCAATCAGTGTGAGTTCATTCACTGTTAAAATAGTGTAAATTTGTAAACATATTTGCGAGAACTTTGTTTCATCGCAATTTCACAATTTCTACGAAATTCCCGGACTGTCCGGGTGAAAACCGAACAGGAGGTAACATTAGCAACAAAGAATGAACTGCATGCATCGATGAATCGAAATTCACATATTGCTAATATCGATTCAGGATCGATGTTTCAAAAGCATCGGAAGGTCGATGCATCGACGAACAAAAACATCGATGTATCGATGTCACATCGATGCATCGCACAGCACTAGTATGAACTTAGTGCCTTGAAAATTTGGGTGTAAACCAGATCCAGACGCCTATAATTTAGAGACTGCCCATAAATGACGTCCACACTGGAAGGAAGGGAGAGAGTTAAAGATGAATTTATTAACTTTAAAATAATTTTCTTATTTATTTGTTGGGCTGCAATTTGAAAAACTTGTAGACCTATAAATTTCCACTATTGTCTATCCATTTGTCTGTCCGTTTGTCCGTCTGTCTGTCTTTCCTTAAACTCAAGAACGGAGTTAGGTAGATGAAAGACGAGACCAGCTGTGAAAACTTTAGGAACAGGAAGCTTCCGATTAACTGTATACAAACTTCTAATGCAAATCGGAGGTCATGTTATTTCAATTCAAAATTTACCCCCGAAAGGTGTTAGATAGATGACCGGCACAACTCTATTGCTAACGGAAAAGTATGATGTACAGGCAAGGCACTACTAATTTGAGGTGGAGAGCATATTTTGTTATACAGTAGAACCTCGATTATCCGCCCCCCGATCAACCGACCCCTCGGTTAATCGACCGTCCTAGTCGGCAAATTTCAAATGTCCGCTAGTGATGTGGCGCTACAATATTTGGCTATGTCTTGGCTACTTTAATATTATTTTTACGTGTTTTAGCTGGCAACNCGTTTGTCCGTCTGTCTGTCTTTCCTTAAACTCAAGAACGGAGTTAGGTAGATGAAAGACGAAACCAGCTGTGAAAACTTTAGGAACAGGAAGCTTCCGATTAACTGTATACAAACTTCTAATGCAAGTCGGAGGTCATGTTATTTCAATTCAAAATTTACTCCCGAAAGGTGTTAGATAGATGACCGGCACAACTCTATTGCTAACGGAAAAGTATGATGTACAGGCAAGCCACTACTAATTTGAGGTGGAGAGCACATATTTTATATTAATTTAAACAAATTAAAAATATGATTAAACTTTCCAGCCAGGTATCCTGACGATGCCACAATAAATAATTGCTCGTTTTCTTTAAATCTAAAATTGATGATATTTTTGATCACATTGTCTTGATTCCATATATTCAACATATTAAACTTTTAATAGTGTAGAAAGGTTCTTCATCCATATCGGTTTNGCACATATTTTATATTAATTTAAACAAATTAAAAATATGATTAAACTTTCCAGCCAGGTATCCTGACGATGCCACAATAAATAATTGCTCATTTTGTTTAAATCAAAAATTGATGATATTTTTGATCATATTGTCTTGATTCCATATATTCAACATATTGAACTTTTAATAGTGTAGAAAGGTTCTTCATCCATATCGGTTTTTCACAATAAGAGTGTTATATAAAATCGAGGATTACAGTGATTTTCATTGATATTCTTTATACTTTGAGGATTTTGTAGAAACAGTATTTTTTGTAACTACTAGTCATATGGATATTACTGTATTTTTTTTATCAATAGTTTCTAAAAATCATCTATTAAGGAATATACAGTAGTACTTTTTGGATCAAGCTCCTCAATTGTCTTGCGACAATAAAAATATTAAATAAAAAGTAATATGAATATTTAAATCAGATTATTTAAATCTAAAAAATAAAAATAAATTGCTTTTTAAGAATTGCAATAATACATTTACTAGTGAAGGCTACTAGTTTCGATCACGTGAGTGTATTATAACACTAAAATCAATCGTTTGCGTAATATCTTATTCAAAGACGTTTTCCCTTTAAGTAAAACCCGCATTAGTCATATATTTAGTGAAATATGTTGCAATACAACAGCGGAACTGAAACTGNTTCTAATTGAAATGAAAAATGAAATCTAAATGTGAATAATCTGAAGCGAGCTCGAATACTAAAGAAGATTTTTAAAATTGGGTGGATGATGCTAAATCAAAACAAATCTTGTAGAATAAAAATAAAGTTTCCCTTCGTTAATTTGTATTAAATCAATTCGTGCAAAAACAAAATAAGATGTATTCGCTCATTTCATTCATGCTTCAAACCTGGCGAGTGTATTAAAAGCATTCCTAATATAAGTGTAATATAATATAATATAATATTGAAATTGATTCATCAATTACAATGTAATTTATAAGAATTTATATACCAATTTTACAATTTTTGTTTATGATAATTATTTTAATTTGTCAAGCTGTACGGAAAATTCATCGAAATCGATAAATTGTGTTCTGCTGATTTACCATTAGAAACCAAAATGAAGGTATTATAAATACATTAAAATTCTTTCTATCGATCTATAAATTTAATATTATTAAACATTTTCTTCTTTAAAAGATGCTGAACTTTATGAAAAGATTTGGTAAAACTCCATTTGGAATAAGCGTCGGAGGATTCTTTTATGTTAAAAAAAACTTCTTCATTCGAGTAAGTTCGTTCAATAATTTAAACTGTATATGTTTGAATTTATTAAACTTGTAAAATTATCATTTATAACTGTGTGTATAGTTTACAAATTCAGTTTATTGAAAGAGTCGTAGTAAATAGGTAACTCTCTTTAGGTATATATAATAATTTTATAAATATTGTTTTACAGATTCTGAGTGCCGTATATTCATCGCTGTCTGTGTTGACAGAACTTTTAATTAAAAGGAAACAACCTTCTTGTAAAGTTGAGATTACAGACCTAATTCAATAAAGCTATTGAATTAAATTGCCTCGCAGCTGACTTTAAAGTTTGAATAACTGCAGACTTATTATAAGGAAATGAGGTATTTTTGTGTTCGAAAAAGGAAGTGGATTGTAAACTTATCAGAAAAATTTGAAATCTCAAAGAAGTCAAAGAAAATACTCCTTACGAAACATCAAGATTTGACTCTCGATTCTTTCGTAGAAAGTTAGGACATTCGTTCGACAATAAATTTATGCGTCAGTAAATTTATAAATTATATTTAAGTNTACATTTACTAGTGAAGGCTACTAGTTTCGATCACGTGAGTGTATTATAACACTAAAATCAATCGTTTGCGTAATATCTTATTCAAAGACGTTTTCCCTTTAAGTAAAACCCGCATTAGTCATATATTTAGTGAAATATGTTGCAATACAACAGCGGAACTGAAACTGCATCATGATCTAACATTTTTCGTATTTACAATAAGTCATTTCATAGATAAGAGTAAAGCATGCATTTACGTGACACGAAACGCAGTTTGTGCATTATTTGCTTTCTACGACCAGTCTTATGGTCGTTAGAAATATTTGGAATTAAAATGGCGTATTGCGATTGTAAGAAGTCTGGCGAAAAGTCCAAATATCTGTCAAAGTTATATCCTTTGTACCAAACTGCTATAGAAGTATTTCTGTGGACTAACATAATACTTTCTACTCAAGAAGTAACAGACAATTTGGTGTGTGTCGGATGGATCAAAATGTTCCCAAACAATATGATAGTCGTAAAGTTTATTTTAATTACATTTGATATTTTTCTAGCTTTTCAATTCAGTTTCTTTAAAAGGAGAAGGCTTTACATTCCTAGAAATAACAGTGGATACGAAGGCGAGGAAAAAATTGCTGATGATATTCAAACAGTTTTTATAGCTGTACTTACACTTTTATTTTTTGCAACAATTTCAGTTATTACTGTAATTGACTTATTTCTGTATCCTACTTTAAAGGAAATAACTGATTCCGAATTTGAACTCGCATTTTGTAATCTGAATATCACATTAATGTGCATTTACGGAATTGGACAATTAGAGTGTTTCATACTTGTTATGGGTGCAGCGGCCATCATGGTTTCAAAGAGATTCAAGAATTTATCTGATGCAGTCGATGAATTGAAAAAAGAGGAAAGTTTTCTGAAGAATAAAATCGAAAGTTTGATTGAAACTCATTGGGGTTTATGGACTTATATACAAGAAATAAACGTAGTTTTTGAAATATACATCCCTGCTGCATATTGTTTCGGAATATATCAGACAAGTTTTTTCTTCTGTGCAGTTGTTTTCTTTCAACTTGATAGTATAATGCATCTTGTATTTTCTATTAATTTTATATTTCTGGCTTTCGTACTTATGATTATATCTTTTCAACTATCTCGTTTCACATCTTTGGTAAGTTAAATTTTAATCTATCGTGTGTTATTCAGTAAATATCTTTAGAAACTTTCATAAAAATTAAAATTTATTCTTTTATTAATTAAAATGAAATTTTAATGGTATTTTAGTGTAACTAAGAGTGTTTTAGCAAGCCCATAGTGGGCTTGCTAATTTATAACATGCATAATGGGCTTGCAATGGACTTTTAGCAAGCCCATAATGGGCTTGCTAAAAGACACACTTTTTGTCTGGATCTGGCCAGGCACACAATGGGGCAGCTGGATGGTGAGGAACAAAGCCCGACATTTCAGGACGAACCACTTCCAAAAAAATCCCCATTCGATTTCGGGTCCCGCAGAGCAGCCGACTGGCTCCCAAAAGCAGTCGAAGAATAAAAATTACAGGAAGAAAATTGTTAAAATTCGTTGAGTAGCACCCAACATATTTAACCAAACACATGAGAAATGAAGCGAAAAAATAAGGACTGAAAACACAAGTTATAAGCGACAGCGAGAGACAACTTGGACGCACGACAGTTTGCATTTATGCTTCTAGCGCATTTTTTTTTTACGCTCCTACAGTTCAAACTCTGAAGCGAATTTTTGTCAAATACAGAGTTTGAAGTACGACGTATCTCTGTATACTAGATCGCAAAACAGAGATACGAACCAGCAAGTCGGCGAGGGAGAAATTCAAGGCACGTTCAATACAAACCAGGGAGAAGTGTGGTTAAAAGTCGGGAAGATTAGCAATAGCTTTGTAATTTTGATGCTTATGTTCTAGCAAGCAACTCTGTTAATGAGCTAGAACATAAGACTACAGACCAATAAAATGACGCGCCTCTCCAGTGCACGGAACAAGAATAGTGTAGTGTTATCCGATTTTAAACAAAAATTAGTCGCCATCCTTTGGTACATGCCAGTACAGTAAGGAAACAACGACATGAGTTACATACAAGTGTACGAGTAGAGTTCTAGGTTTCAAAAACAGCTACAATTCTGTGAAAGATTCCCCGGGAATCACTGCGATCCAGTCGTAGAGAATCTTCTACGAAACTGTGGCTGCTTTCGGATCCTTAGAACTCTACTCCTACACTTGTAGGTAACTCGAATCGGCGTTTCCCTACTGTACTTGCATGTATTGATACCAATGGATTGATTTTTGTAAAAAATCGATAAACACGATACTGTTCTTGTTCCGTGCACTGCTAGAGGTGCCGCCATTTTATAGGTTTTTGTTCTTATGTTATCACATTGCAAGTGTTGTCAACAGTATTGCCAATGGCAGTTACTGTTGCCTCTGATTGGAAGTGCTGTGTCAAAATTACTACGCTATTATCCATCCTCTCGACTTTTAATGAGACTTTTCCGGTTTTCTATTCCATGTACAGTACCTTGTAGATCGACGAATTGTGAATTAACGCCACTCGAGTAGAGTCGTAGTTAGCGCCATGTTTGCCAGCCACCGCAACTTAGTTTTTGCTCAACGTAAAGTATTTCAGTTTTACTGTCTATTAAAATTTGAATGCCATGTTTATTAATTTAATATTTAAAGATATTTTAAATGTCGAANATTTTTTACATTCGGAAAAACGTCGCTAACCCGAAAATACTCAGCTTTTCCCAAATCGAAAATGAAGAAGTTTTAGTTTTTAAAAGAATACGACAAAATTACTAACTTATGAACTATTTAATACAGTGGTTTACAAACTTCTCAATTGGCGGGCCAAATTGAGCAAAAATCTTGTGCGGAGGGCCGTAAATATTTCCTGTATTCCATATGCAGTATGATATGCCAGCTTAAGTGTTGTGTCAAATGTGTCGGCCGGCCTGATTTGTCTCAGACGTACCACTGATTTAATATATAAAAATTAAATCAGTAGTATAAAATTTAAAATAAACTTTCATAGTTTCTTTCATTATTTATTAACAATAATATTATTATAATTTGCTGTATTCAATATCAACATTAAAAAAATGTATAGAGAGATTAAATCGAACAAAATAACATTATTTCGATTAAAATTTTTAAAGATTAATTAAATAAATAATCGCTAATCCCAGCTCTAAAATATACCAAATGCAGATTTTCTTAAAAGAGAAAATATTTTGAATAGGATATTACGCAAACAATTCAAACAATCACGTGACGGTAAATGCAACAATAGCCTTCAATAGTAAAATACTGTAGTTAATCTATAATAAAAGCATCTGACCTCATTTTTATATTTAAATAGTGCGATGTATATTTTCTGATTATTCCTTTTGTAATTTTTCCTTTTTAGAAGACTGAAATTCGTAAAAGTTTTTGATAAAGTGTAGAAAATATATTTTAAATACATAGATCTAGTTTCCAGTCATGCATGAGGGGAATCTAGGTTTATCTAGTTAATTAAGGTCCGGTCTTTTGTCTCAGTCAAGTCAGTCGGAGCCATCTTGTTAATATTACGTTCAGTTCACATCAAACGCTACTCACTTGTTAGACTGAGCTACAGTGGCTAGAAAATATAGTGTCGAAATCGAGCTTATTTTCTGTCCCTATATTGGAGGTTGCCGCAAGAGGCGCTGCTGTCAATCGTTGTCTGTATATAGTGTTTACAGTTAACTATGTAAAGTTTAGTTATATTTCCCTCTTTTCTGCATTACCACGCTAGATACGTTGTCGGGTTTAAATTGCCTAAACGTGGTTATCTGTAGTATCACACTTTTATGTATTATTGTACTAAAGATGCACACTTTGTGCACACAATCACATTACCGTGCTATTCTTTTACTGCTCATCATCACGCTATTACGCTTTGTATTTAAACTTTCGTTATAATTTAGTATAATTTAATTTGTACTATTGTATCTTCTGTCTAGTTGTGCCTGGCAGTGCTAGGCATGTATATTATTTTTTCGTATCTAAATAAAGAATGAATATATTCCATGAAAAGTTTAGCGAAGAGATTTCACAAATGAACATATGCATGTCACGAATACAGAAACACTTTGCAACTATTGCGTATTAATAAGTATTCGTCATAGAAAAAACCAATGGACAAATTGCACGAACGGGAAGACTTGTTGCGGCAAGATCGAACAGATTAAATGAATGACCGTAATTGATTACATCTTCAACGTTCGGCTTGGCAGGAAATATTTCTCATTATGCAGAATGGAGAGAAATAATCCCACAATATAAAGGAACAATTTCGAGTAATTACGGACAAATTAGTGTTTATAGATTAGATTGTTGCTCTTGCGAAAATTACTCTGTTTTAAGTTTCCGGGTTCTGTTATACTGTATATAAAAGAAGGAAAGTATGGCGATCAGTCAAAAATGACCCTTCGATATTTCTACATTTTGGATTCATGGGACCTCGAAACGACAAGAAATGCATAAAAACTCGTGGGTTTTCTGTACGTATCGATATAAATGTGTGTGTTGCATCTATTTCGTTTAATATCTCAGAATGGGCGTAATAATTAAGAAACGAAATTTGGCATGGTAGCTTGCGTAAGAAACATTGCTGTTATTAACTTTTGGTACATAAAGGTCTAGACTCTAAAAAATGGAAGTTAGAGGTGGGCCATATGTCATATCTCGAGAGTAATCAGACTTAATGACGATTTTACTCGTTATTTACCATATATATACAGTTTTTAAAATAAAATCACATAAAGCCGGGAAAGTTACGCAACTTGTTTCTAGATTTTTTCTCTTCTGGAAATTTCACTTCTATTCGAGTTTGTTCTTTCGTGACAAGCAGTCATCTTTTCATGAGGAAAAATGAAAGACTCGATGTTTGAATTTCGCTTTTCGGATGTAAGTCATCTAGGCGCTTACATATGGTTTGATGTTCGAATATACAATTATAGCAAAAAAGACAAGTTGTGTATTTATAGTAAACCATTTAACTATTAAGTAATTGATTGATCGAAACATTGGCTTATTGGGAAGCCTGTAAAGTTTATTTATTTTTTACTTTCGGAAAAACGTCGCTAACCCGAAAATACTCAGCTTTTCCCAAATCGAAAATGAAGAAGTTTTAGTTTTNGAATAAAACAAAAGCGTTTGATTTATTCAAAAAACTTAGCCTGAATCAAGACAAGAGATTTGCAAGTTCGAGTTTAGGACGTGGTATTGGACGTGGGAAAAAAATCCCCCTAAATTCATTTTTAACACTGATTTGTTATACAGGTTTTAAACTACAGAATCAATTTTTCAAGTTGAAAAATGAATGAAATTGTTTTATTATATCTACTTAAGTTTGCAAATTAAAAATATATTGTTCTCAGAACAAAAATATAGAATCACATTTTTACTAGTGATATAAGTTTTGTTACAATTTAAAACTGTTTTGATGATATGTATTGTTTAAACTAACTTTTCAGAAATAAAATCTCATTATAAAATTCAATCTATAGAAAATGAGAGTTTGTTTTACATTCATTTTAATGAAAGTAATTGTCTAAAATAAATAAAACAGCTCTTAATTTTTCATGTTCTATGTTAACATAAAAAATATGCAATGAACTATATTTGCAATTTGATAGAAAATTTGAATACCATTTTCTAAATTTATGCATTTGAATTATCAAATGTGTAATTTTTTAAGCACTAATGTATTTTGGTCTGATATAAATGTTCCTGTTGCTATTTGGATTTGATATTTTTATGTAAAATTTACATGCTATTTTAAGTTAGATGCTATTTTTAAAATAACTTTTGAAAAGGCAAAAATAGATTTTAAAAAATTATAAAAATTTTCTAAAATAGCAACAATTATTTCAAGTTAGGAAATAATAAACAATATTGTTACAAAAGATAGTATTCAAAGATTTGAGACTTTTAACTAATAACCATTTACCATTAACTAATAACCATTTAAACATTTACAGAAGCTGGATAATATATAACTTCTTGCTGTGACAATGAAATTCTGTGAAATTTTGTAATATAAAAATAATGTATTGCTGATATATGTCTATAGCTGAATAGTAAATTATTTGAATATAAGTATTGATAAATATCACTATTTTTCTTTATGTTAGTGTTTTCTGTTTTATGTAATTAAAANTGGAAATGTTGAGTCGGATTAGTCTAGAATCGATTAATTTTATGGAAGAAAATCTTTCAAACAGCCGTAGTCCGTAAACTTGATACGTGTCGGGTTGTGATTGGAAGGATTCGTAAGAAAGCGGATTCCTAGAGAATGGAACGTATCTCTATCTTATAGGGGGGTCGACTGTATAAGCGCTTTCGACACTATATTTTCTAGCCACTGTAACTGAGCTAACGGACAACATGGCGCATCGGGCGGAATAGACCTTCCACCATTTGAGTTCCAGATACGAAACCGAACCAAAAATTCAACAGCCCTGAAGTTTCCTTTCCAACTTTTACTGAGTAATAGAGATCTTGATATTCTTTTGATTTCTTAAATGAAGTAAGGCAAATTCTAAATAAAAAATGGCGATGCCGAATGCCGAATAATATGAAGTATCGCCACCCGATTTTAAACATTATAATAATAAAATTAATACATTCATAAATACAGTAATGTAAATATATTACTATTACTATTAGCATTAACAACATAATAAAAAGTTATAAATAATAAATATTGAAATGTGTTACGAAGTACTGACGTCAACATCAGAGTTGCCGAGCGGTCTACCGCTTTGAGGGACTCCGAATCGACTCATACGGGTCGAAAAATCCCCAGAAATTTTTCGGGGTATGATCCTTTAGGTTACTTTAGAGGCCTCTTAATTCGACATTATGTAACACGATCAATCCTCTGTACTTGAGACTGAAACGAAGTTTGTTTACTATGTGAACAATTATTTTACAAAAACGTATTATACATTTCGTAAAACTTTATTACAAAAATATAGTAAACGAATGCAGAAGGTAAAAAATATAAAATTAACACATTATAACAATTTTCAATTGTTTTGATATAGATCCACATAGCATTTTTGGTATGGTTTAGTATCAGTTAGAACATTACAGATTTTGCTATCATAGCAAATATTAAATGATGCTTCATAATTAAATTTTAATTATCACAACATATCACTATCTGCTGTATAGAAGTTGTCTGATTTTCAAGGTAATGGTTTTCCATTCTTGAAACTTTGTCGGAACTGCATCCTTATGGGTCTGCCATATCTTGTCGAGGTTTTGCCAAATAACAGCGCTACTACTTCAATCGAGATCTCCATTTATAAGTCGTAGAGAAACATGGGAAAATAGAAAAATGCTTGAATTATTAGCATCGCTTTCATCGTCTTTGAGTTTAAACCTGAATGCCCATCAAAAATCCAATTTATATATTAAAATTAAATTGTTTATCTGAATGGACTTAAAGCCAGAAAAACTTTTTGTGCCTGTAAGATGCGGCTTGCTATGTGGTCTGAAAGTCCTTGCAACTCCACTTTAACTTGACTAACACTTTCTTTAATGGACCTTTTTTAAGCATAAGATGTTTTCTTTGCTTCTTGCGCAATTCTGTATAAGAGAAATCTCAATTTATGTTTCAATCTCACGATTTCATACTGAGGTCTTGACAGTTTCGCTTCGAGTCATCGATATTGCTTTTTTCCATTCATTAACGGATGTTTTTTGTTTTCCTTCTTTATATAAGCTCTCCTATACTTTTGAGTTGTCGTAGGGGTCTTGAAAACGATTTATTTCACTAACTTTTCGTTTTCAACTTGACACAAAGAACGTAAGCACAGCTGATTCGATTCTGGGTTCACCACAGTGTAGGCTGCCAACGCTTAGAATACTTTCGCCAAGTTTTAGACTTTTCCGTTGCAAGACATCTGAACAGAACGATTTACATAGTAATGGAATCTGAGAATACAGCCGGATGGTAGGCAGTTTTACATACAGAATAAATTGGTAAATAGAAGAGTGTATATTCAAATCAATAGGTTTATTTGTCGGTTCTGTCAATGTAAAGTTATCTTTTATACAGTATGAAAACATCATTTAATATGTATGAAATTAATAATTTCATAGCAAATACCTTGTAAATAATTATAACAGTCTATTAATTATACATTTTACACAAAATTAAATAAACATAACGAGTTAAAGATCAATTTATTAACTTTTAAACACATTTAAAATACATTAAAAATTAATATGTGATGAATGTAAAAAGTGAACTAGTAAGATAACATTTTAACAGAAATTGCCGAATAATTTTAAATAATTGGAATTAAACTGAATTTAACGAAGTTCTACAATAGTTTCTTCCACTTCCAATGGAATTTCTTGCTTGGAGAGAATAGCCGTGGCTCCTCGTTCATATTTATACACTCCTCCCCTTTCTCCCTTCTTCGAGATGACTTCATAGGGACGGAAGTGCGTAGCTCCTTCTTTAGTTACGACGCACAGGTCGACAATTCCTCCCGAGCCCAAGTCATTCAAGATACCGGCGGCTATGGCATCTTTCACTAGTTCCTTTCCTTCTTCTAATTCCATGTTCGGCTTCCATCTGCTCTCGAATACGGCCATGGCGGCAAGAGAGCCCGATCCTACGGTAGCGTAAGGCAGGTTTTGAGAAGTTCCGTGAGGATATATGCAGTAGATGCTACCTCCGGTCGAATCCACTCCTCCAAGTACCAAAGCCACGCCGAGGTTTCCTTGGTATCTAAACAACATTCGTGTCAACAACGTATTTGCACACACGACTGGTACAGTTCTATTCATTTCCAAGCGTAGTAATTCGAGCTGAGAAGAAATCAATTTTGTAGTCATTACTAAATCTGCAGCCGTTCCAGCTCCACCGCAATATATATTTGGATTCAAACAATAGATTTTACGGCAATTTTTATCGGCAACGATAGGTCCTTCGGTAGCTCTTGTATCTGCTCCCAAAATGACTCCATCCTTAAAAACTATACCTGCGATAGTCGTTCCCGTCTTTCTAAATTTAGGAACCGGGTATCCGGCTTCTTTAAGCATTTCATTTCGTCTACAATTATCGAAAACAAATCCGCTCTTGCATGCTTGATCATCAGCCATTTTGTTTGATATTTTTGCAAGTATTGACACACAAGTGTTGCCAGTTTCAAACTAATAATATCAAAATTTTTTGTTTACTAACATAAACGAATTAGTTTTATTAATTTTATGTTTTATAACATATTGTTTAATAAATGACAATTCATGTTTATTCTTTTATAAAAATGTCCGAGCCTATTTGATTATCCATTGACAATAACAGTAGTCATATGGAAGTTCTTTTGAATCTCTACCTGTTTTCTGCTTATATTCGGAAATACATATCCAGAGCTACGTATGGAGATTTTGGATCACCCCGTACAGGTGACATCATAGCCGAAGGCAGGTTTTTCGATTTTAACGTTGGTCATAACACTTATGACATAACTGTTAATTGCGTCTATGACAATGCAGGCATACGCCATAACAATCATGATCATTCCAATTCGAAAAATTACATTTTATAGAAATAAATGACGACTAATTACCGCAATGAATTATAATCTATAACGGAAACAACAAAACAACTTAATTGCAATATTAAATACTGTAAATAGACGTAATTTTAAAATTAAGAACAAATCGTTTTCATTGAAAAAAAAAAAAAAAAAGTTAACCTCTTACGTCCAGTAACTTTAACCGTCGTCCTACAAACTCCTTTGTTAAAAAACGAAATTCTTTTCTCAAGTCAATTTTAAGCGAGAAATTTCGAATTTTAATTTTTAGACTAAATTACTAAGAGAAATAGCAAAATTTGGTTCTAATCATTTTTTTAAAAACTTGGATTAAGGAGCGTTTTCAATCACCAGTCTATCCCTGGCACAGCGTTTAAATAATAAAGATAAATGAAAGTAATAAAATAATATGTTTCTAAAAAAAGCTTTTAAAAACATTTTGAATAGTTTTATTTCAGTAAAAATACTGTAGTATATTACTAATATACTATAGNAAATGAAAGTAATAAAATAATATGTTTCTAAAAAAAGCTTTTAAAAACATTTTGAATAGTTTTATTTCAGTAAAAATACTGTAGTATATTACTTAATATACTATATTTTTACACAAGTCCTTCAAGTCCGCGTGGCCTAATGGATAAGGCGTTTGACTTCGAATCAGAAGATTGCAGGTTCGAATCCTGTCGCGGACGGATGATGACTTTATTCTATACTACGGTCGAGTATTTTGCTGCCTTCCTTTCCCAATCCAGTGCTGTGTTTTGTTTTCGTAACCAATGTATTTTGTTACACTTTAACAAGTTACAATTTACTGTCGTATGTTATGTATTTTATTTAGTTAAATATTACAATACGTTAATATATAAAATAAATCAATTGAGTAAAATTAAAAATAATATGTAGATAAATTCGCCTGACAGTCAAATGGCGCCGGAATTTTAAATAACATAAGGATGCCATTTGCCTCTCTCGTTTCATATATGTTACGTACACGTAAAATGACGTGACTCCGTTCATGTACTGTACGTGAATGACCAAAGTCTTTAATTACATCTTTGACCAAACATTCATGTCTTTCATTCAACACCAGATATCATAAGTTCTATTTAAGAGAGTATTGTCATCAATAATCCGGCATTTTTTTAAAAAACTCTTTCCGCTTTGTGGGCACTAAGATGGCCTTTTTTAACAAGACCATTATGGGTTCGGCCAGTCCAAAAATGGGGCGGGCCCGAACATATCCGGTCGGATCAACCCCGATGGCCCGTTCGATCCCGGGTCGAGAGTGGTAGCTGCCACCTTGACCGCTCGGCCACCGTTCTGTTGACAATGATCGGGCATTGACGTGATGGTAGGAAGATTTTACTTGTTTTCAGCATTTACAATTTTTTTTTTTTTTTTATAAAACTTATCTGTAACCTCAAAATTAAACTTTTGGACATTTTGTAATAATTACTAAAAGTTATTTAACAAAATCGATGAATTCGCTGAACTTTGGAGACATAACACATTCATGATAGATCATAATATACTATAGTATTTTACTGTAATTAGAAAGAGATTAGGCCATTTAAAAGCAGAGTAGAATTATTAGTTATTTATTGCATTATCATATGTTATTATATGTTGATTTTAATCCATATTTATAATGGAATGATGTTTTAATATTTCTATTAATGATGTCTGCAAAGTTCAGCGAATTCTTCTCAAAAAGAATGTTAACAGAAACAAGTCAGAGATGAGTAGTCACGTGACCGAATAGCACCAACAAATATCATGTGACACGCTTCGTACTCGTCCGCTGTCCTATGTGACAATCCGCGACGAAAACAAGCTTAAGCAATGGCGTCTTTGAACGGGGTACACTCGGTAAGTATTCTGAAAATTTTTTGTTTATAACATATTTTTTATGGATTATTCCCAAAAATTATACGTGTTTTGGAAATATTCGGGTCAAATTAGTCTATAATCGATTAATTTTATGGAAGAAAATCTTTCAAATAGCCGTACCCCGTAAACTGCACAAGTACCTAAAATTCTGCCAATATAAAAAATAAATTTTAAAATAATATTTTAAAACAATGCTCATGTAAAGATATTTTAAATTATTTTGAATATTTAAAGTAGAAATATTTTAAAAAATCTTTAATAGTTTATCGTAATTAAATGCCATTAGAATTTTTTCTGGGCTTGTTTTTCATCGTTTCAAAATGGCAACTTTCAAGTAAACAAGAAGGAGATAATCACATGTCAAAGAGCGTTTAATATTAAAGGATTTCAAAATGGCCAGCAGAAGTAAGTAGGTGTATATATAAATGTGTATAAAATTTGAGATGATGTATGAAGCAATAGTAATGAAATTTCAAAATATCTCAATGTTTTCAGACATCAGCGCATGATGTAAATAGATGCTTTAGTACTGTATGCAGCTTACTTAAACACAGTAACATCATTACTCTTAGGGTTAAAGTTTAATATTTTTATTTATCTGCATTAAAAGAACGTACGTTTCGTTTTAAATAGTCGATGACAATCACTGTAAAAAATGAAAAGGCAGTATGACCATACAACATGCAATCGTTCTTAGACAGGTCAACGGTAAGTTTCTGGGGATTTATGTTGTTTCACCCCTAATCCCCAACCAACAATAGGGCAAAGCCACACCACTAAAAACATAATAATATTTTTTCCCCCAGAATTAAGTGAAATATAGAAATATAAAGGACCTAGGAGTGGTTTGAATGGGGGAGGAGAGCCAACCTTCAAGACTGATACTTTGTATGAACTGCTAATGTTGGTTGTAGACATTGGTCGGCAAAATCGGTCTCCACACTACTGATGATAAACGTGTAAATATGGCCCTATGTATAGAGATACTCCATGCAGAGCCATCCGAAAGAGGTTTGTTTTGGATCTTATACGGGGGTCATTCTAAAAAAAAAGAACATTTTGATCTGTCAAGCTGTGCAGTTCACCTACCACCCTCCACTGCTGTGTCATGGACCTTCCCATGTTTTTGTGCCAGTCTGATGCTAATAGTGAGCCACAATAATCGTTTACTGTTTACAGTGTGACTTTGAAGTGTGTGACAAAATTAAAGATCCCACCAAGTGTAAGGTTCATAGTGTAATATGCTTTTTGAATGTGAAAAAAATCGTATCGAAATTTACAGACAGATAACCAAAGTTTATGGTAATGTGATAAATGAAGCTTCATTTCAAAACAAATGGCAGGGATTGTTGTCCAGAGGCATTGTGCTTCTTCAGGATAATGCATGTCTGCATGCTGCTACGTTGACAAAGAACTTGCTTCAGCAGCTTAAGTGGGAAGTTTTTGAACATCTTTCTTATAGCCCGGACTAGGATCCGAGTGATTACATTTTTTCCCAAAATTGAAGGATTTTTTAGCCAAGAATCACTATGGAAGTGAAAATGAACTGAAAGAGGCCGTTAATGACTGGTTCAAGAACTTGGCAGTAACTGAGTGTGCAGAAGGCATAGAAAAGCTGATGATATGCTATACAAATGTTTAAATTTGTATGACGACTATGTAGAAATATAGCTAAGGTATCATATATGTTGTAAAATAAGTTTTGTTTCATTATCTTAAATAAAAATATCTAGAGAAACAAATGTTCTTTATTTTTAGAATGACCCTTGTATAATACTAGGGATTGCAAACATTTTCCTTTATAAAATGAAGGTTCACAAAGTTGAAGCCTTGAGGTATCTTACATTCTTAGAAATCAAAATGAGACTTAAAGCAGATATTTTCCTGCAGTATATACTGCTCTTTTTCTACATTATTGTTTTTAAACACTATATGATAATAAAGTATTGTTTTTTTTGTTTAGAACTATCCATTGCACTTATTCAAATGGCCGTTACGGCTTCTAAAGAAGCAAATCTTGAAAAAGCTTCGGAGTTAATAGCAAAAGCTGCCGGTGAAGGTGCCAAATTGGTGTGTTTGCCCGTGAGTATATAAATTTATATGTAATTTTTGCTATTATATTATCTGTTTGAAACTTAATGAAATACATTCTGTTTAGGAATTTTTCAATAGTCCCTACGATTTGCGTCATCTTGATGTTTATGCTGAAAAGATACCGGGTCAGACAAGTACTGTTTTATCAAATGCTGCAAAAAACAATAACATATATTTGATTGGAGGTATGTTTTGCAATTTATACATAAAGAATTTTATTACACAATTTTGTATTTATCAATGTTTTAATATAGAGATAGTTTTTTTCCAGTTCATGTTTGATAAGCATTTAAAAGTGATTCAATTAGAGTATAGAGAAATTGTAAATTTCTGTTTTAGTAAGATAGAATTATCATATGAAAAAACATCTGTTGATAATTAAAAAAAATAGTTTAAGTATATCTTTAAAAACAATTTGAAATTATTGATATTTAAGTACAGTAGAGCATCAATTATCCGAATACCAATCAACCAAAACATTGGTTAACCGAAAGCATTCCAATCAGAAAATTCAAATTTCTGGTAGTTCTGTGGCGCTGCAGCTCTCTCACCCTTCTTTCGAACTTAAACTGTAGGCCTACTTTAATGTATTACTTTATTTAAGGTATGTATTTGTAAGACGTGTGATACAAAATATACAGTACAGTTTCGTGTTTAATATATTTTTTCATAAATGATCAGTTATCCGAACAACCCCAGTCCCGAATTGTTTTGGATAATCAATGCTCTACTATAGTTTTAAATTGTCATTTGTGTAAATTATCACAAAAACTAACTTTCAAAATGTTGCCAAACATACTTTTGCTAAATTTAAAAGCTAGTATTTCTCAGGAATATATTATTGCCATGCTGAACCTGATATATTTAAATGTAGACTTTACCTTTGTATCAGATGAAAATTTTATAAACTTGAAGATGTCTGTAGCAGGGGTGCCTAGACTTTTTGCTGTAAGAGCCCTAGTTACCTACCTGAAATTTTGGGAGCCCCACCTAAAGTTCTTGGTATAAAAATAAAAAAATTTCAGAATCATAATGTATTTATTTTGACAATTAAAGTAAGTTGTTTTTACATATTTATTACATTTTTTTAAATCTTACTCTTTGCTAGTTGAAGGTTTATGAATTTGTGATGTTGAAATTAAGTTTTGATAATCAGGTTGATAATTAGATAATTGAACTTCTTATTAATTCTTTTAAATGTTGATTGGTTAACTGTGAATGGAACTTCAATTTAATCAATTTTATCATTGAGTACAATGATTCAACAGCATATGTTGATCCAAAAATTGACAGTAAACGATATGCTGCATTTTTTAAATTGTTTTACTTAATTATTGGTACACTTTTCCAAAATTCAGTGATTGATTTTGCTGATTTATGTAACATTTGGAGACCTTGACTTCTTGTATTTCAATTAATTTTAATTCCAGTGTATTTACAAGATACAGAAATTTTAAAAAATAATAATATTTTTTACTTATTAGTTGAGTCACAATTAAGCTCATGAAGTGTTTCATATGGCTCACGAGCCACAGTTGGGCATTCTTGGCTTATAGAATAGGTTGAAAACGTTTTTAACCTATTCTATAGGGCAAGAATATTATATTATTATTAAACAATTATCACAAATTATTATTAATTCTATATTATTAAACAATCATCACAAAGCACCTTAGCGAATTAAGGTGCTTTGTGATGATTGTTTAATAATTAAGTCTACACTGAGTGTGGTGTTGAGGTTACTATATCAGATATTCTAATTTAGGAAAAATCCACTAATTCATTAAATATAGATTCATGATTCATTAAATATATCAAAAATACTAAATAATCTAATAATTTTTTATGAATCATTTGTTGTAAGAAATTGATTAATTCATATTTTGAAATTTCCATTTTGAGCAGTTTATTTTTTGATATACTGAAATGTAAAATTAATTAAAATTAAATTGTAATTTTTCTATAAAGTGAACTTTTGTATTCATAAATAATTTTTCAATTAGTAATTGGTTGTTCAAAATTTTAATAATTAATTAGTTTTTATTTCCAGTCATTCCAAAACTATGTCTCATTTATTAACTACATTTTAGAGCAGACTAATTTTATTTTGCCATTTAGTATCTTGTATTTGACTCTCTTATTTTTCAAATAATGATATCAGTGTTTTTATTATAACTGATCTTACGATGGTAATGCTGGATTAAGGTGTTTAGTGTAAATATGTAAATCTCTCTAGAGTTAGAAGTTAGAAGACAATCTATCAGAAGTTAGAAAGACAAGAAATTTTTGCAATATTATATATTAAAGTAATCTTTGTGTTGTTAATGAGAAATTTTATTTTAGTGAAAAATCCATTTCTAAGAGTATTTACTGGACAGTTTACAAATGTTTTTTTAATAATAACTATAGAATATAAAAATTTCTGCAATAAATACAATACACTTTAAAAGTAATTATATATGGATAAACTATATTCAATATTCTACTTTTTTTACAGTTTTTTACAGTACTAAATTTTTTTACAGTTTTACAAAACTTCTTTTGAATATTTATGCATTTCTAAGAATTAAGTTTTTATTTATGTAAAACATTTAAATAATTAAATTAATTTGTCACTTTTCATGCAAAATTAACAATTATAATGAAAATATAGTCCATTAAAATTTATTTATTTATTTTTATTTGGTGCATTATTTTGATTTATAGATTGTAAAGTGACATACACTAATGCAACTTTAATGCTGTAAATTTTCATATAATTCTTATTAATTTCTTATAACTATATTATAATTTAATGATAATGTTTTATTATTTACAAATATTTACAAATAATCATAATTGATACCCATTATTGATTTTTACTATGGAATTTTCAGATTTAAAATGATAAATGTATTAGATCAGCAGTAGAATATACATGTTTTGCTTGGATCTTACTTGGATCAAAGTACTGTATATTTCTGCAGATAAGACAAGGTATAAATTTTCGTCAAAGTTTTATAGTTTTAGCATATATCTGTCCCATAAGATGACCCCCAAACTATCAATAGCCCATGAATTTAGTTTAGATCAACGATCATTATCTGTATAATAACTGTATAGCATATACGGTATTATGTCCTATTCGTAATTTTTTGAATGAACAAATTTTATTTTCTTGAATCTGAATCAATGTGATTGTTGCACTGATTCAGGCATTTGGGTAATGATCTTGATTATTCACAAAAACTTCGTATAGGCTACAGGCTATTCTATTTTGTGGACATACCCTACTCTCTAATTACAGTTTGTCTGTTTTTTTATATTGGTTTTAATTTATATAAATTTCAATCTAACATTTTTCTGTCTGTCCTATAAGATGACACCAGATTTTGGGCGATTTTTTTTATGATTCAACTATTATCTTATCTGCGGAAATATAGGGTATTTTGTTTTGATGAGTCATTAAATCTCTTGCAAGTCAATACTTTCTGCTTAGTCCTAGTAGTATTTTGCTGTATAAAATACATTTTCCTGCAGTTGAAGTATATAGATATTATAGTTGTGTGAATATGTAATGAAGACTATTCTCTAACTTACAATATAATCTTTATTTTATTTTAATTTTTGTGATTTATAAAATGAGGAAATATAATACTTATTTGAATGTTTTAAAAATTATTGTATTTCTTATTTCAATATTTATTAAACAATAATCAGAGATCATATTTGTAATTACATCAATTATTGTCTTTTTATAGGTACCTATCCTGAGGTAGATGATGATAAATTTTATAATACCTGTTTAGCATTTGGTCCAAATGGAGAAACATTAGCCAAGTTTAGAAAGGTGTTTTTACAATTCTATTTAATAGAATAGTTTTTGTGTTTTATTGAAATATTTATTATAATATTTTGTATTCTGTAGATAGACATACAGATATACTATTATCAGATTTGTACTCTAGATTAATTTATCCAATTATGCTGCTGACCCATCATTTATATAAATGATGAATAAAGCAAGATACAATGAGTAAAGAATTGCAGGGGAACCTTATTATGTTATTTTTATGTTTCAAAAAAGCACAACTTGTAATGAAATGATGTGTATTGGACATCAATTTCTTATTGAACTAACGTATTGTGTTGAAGATATGTTCCAGAACAACTAAAAATTGAGAATTTAATTGGAAAAGTATAGGCATCTTCTCTTCTTCTCTCCTCAACCCACAGGGTAACATCAGGTCTACCATTCACTTCTATTTAGTGTTAGTTGTTTAATTTTATTGTAAGGTGTTCTTATCTTTCAACTATCCAGTACTCCATTCTTGATTGTCTTCTTACCACTTTTCTCTCCATCATTCTCTCAAATAAAACTTTCATTCATTTTGGATGTCTTAATAGATGTCTAATCATGTTGTTTCTGAGTGTTAAGAGTGTTTCTGGTTTCTGCTCTTTCTAAAACCTGTCCATTTAGTACAAGCACCTTCAGCATTCTCCTCCAGCACCACATTTCAAAGTTTCTAAATTTCATTATTCTAAATAAAATTCAGTTTTGTATACTATAGCAATTGAATGCCTGAAATTGTTAATAACAAGAAATATCTCAATTATAATCCAGGATTAATGTATATGCTGCTTGCAAGATAAGATGAAGTTAAGACTCAGAAAATGTGAACATATGTCCTTTAGGCTTTGTCAAATGCCTAATGATGAATGTAAAATAGGATATGGGTTTAGAGACCAAAACATTTTCTATCTTGGTTATCATTACTTCACATGGATATGATTTTATAAATTTGAGTTTATATTTTTAATCTTCTTGTTCTTAGAACTGGACTTTATTTTTAAGAGTGTGTGAGTATTGTAAGCTTTTGACATAATTTTTGTTTATTTATTTAATTTAGGGGTTGAAAAATATTTAAATTTTTTATTATTGTTCTACATTAAATGTAACTTACATATTTTTATGTAAGCTGTATTATTATATTGAATGTAAGTGGATAAAAATATATATTTACAACCTTACCCAGATCCATCTTTTTGATATTGATGTACCAGGTAAAATCACATTTAAAGAATCTAATTCAATTTCACCTGGAAATTCTTTAGTAACTTTTGATGCTGGTGAGTTTTTATTTTCTTGACTTTAAAGTTAATTCAGAATTATAAATTTTTATTGTTATTTTGCTTTCCAGCATTTGTGAAAGTTGGACTTGGGATATGTTATGATGTGAGATTTCCACATCTTGCCAGTTTATATGCTGATAAAGGTATTTATAACATTTGTTGAGTATCTAAAGTTAGTAGTTTATGCACAATAAATATAATGTGCTCACATGTGTTATTAATTGATCATCATTAATCATTTATTGAAATTGTATTAAATTTTATTTCATTATTTAATACTATAATTAACATATTGAACATAAAGATTAATTGTTGTGTTTTTTCTGAATTTGTTACTTATTACACATTTTAAATTAAACATATCATTAACACTATTTTTCGTTTAATGTCTGTGCAGTAGTAAATGTATAAAAATTAAAGATATTGTATTTATAAAAGAAAATATTGCAGTAAAAATATGTTTTTGTACATATCCATTCAGTAATTTTTATAAAAATAAATAAAAGTTTGTTTATGTTAAAATATTTACTAAAAATGGTAATATATTAACACATTTTTGACATTCATTATACCCATAGATAATAAATGTGTAATAAAATCATATAGACATGTATTAATATAATGCAAGATAAAGAATGAAACTGGTGTAGAGAAAAGGTCCACAGAAAAATATCAGTGCCAAATCAATGATGCAAATTATTACATTTTCCATATAGCATTTGTCATAAACATTATTTTGTTCATTATTGTACAGTGCATGGTACATTGATACAGTTCAATTACTGTCAGCAGTACTTGCCATTTACAGTGCAAGCAGTGAAACATGTTTTGGAAAATGACAGCTGTCAATTTGAATGTGCTACTGATTTTGGTAGATACATCTCCTCTTTGTTATTCTAAAAATAATCCTAAAGGGAAGACTATTAGAAGTCAGACAAAGCTAGTTGTCCAGAATATATTGAAATAAAAATTAATTCTTGATTCAATTCACACATTAAGGAAGCTAATGCAATCTTAAGCATAGAAGACACTTTTGAACAAGCTGCAAAGGTGACTAGCAAACAGTCTTTGTGGTAAAGAAGCAACAGTTTCTGGCTAAGAGTGCCAAAATCATACAATTAAAAGAAAACAAAATTCTTACAAATTAAATTAAACAATAAATAATGAATGAAAACACTAAGGTAAAAGGTAACAGATTTGGATAGTCAGTTCTATCAGGCTGATCTGCTGTACAAAAACAAAAATAGTTTGACTGATTGAGCAGATTTTGTGGGAGAATGATACACATGTGAGCAATGCAGCTCTGTTCTTTATTTTGCAGGAAGGTTGTTATAGATGAATATAAAGTTTGGCATTTATGCTGTTTAATTTTTACAAAAATTATAATTACTATAGCCCATACAAAATTAGCTTATAAAAAGTATTGAATATAATTATTGCTACTTACTGATATATTTGTATTGTAATATCAATACAAAAGTATCAAAGGCTGAGTGGTTTGATTTATACACAGGTTTATTAAAATTAAATATTTAAAAATTTTCAAAAATTAATTATTTTTAAATTATGATTTTTTTAGTAGGAAATCGATTTTAATGACTTTTAGCTTCAGAATTACTAATTCAGTTTTCAAAAAGCATGTGAAAACTCATATATTGTTTTAGAAATTTATACAGGAAATCCTCGTTAGTTTGAAATTTAAGGGGTGAAATAATCGTGACTTCAAATTATCGAGTTTTGAATTCTCTATGCTTTACATATTTCTGTACAAAATGCCAAATGCCATGTAACTGTTGTAATTTATTAAGCAAACAGAATATGGCTATGTATACATAATGCTATTTTCGTTAATTAATAATAATAATATAAAAATAAACTGCAGGTAAACAGCATGTGTCCAGTGAGAACCTCACAGGTTGTCATATAGGTTTTTATAAAAAGTAAGGCAAAATTTCTGTAGCCCAGTGTAGCCCAAAATGTAGCCCAAATTATTTTTAAAGTGGCCCAAAAAGTAGTAAATTACCCAAATGTTGTAGTGTAGAGCCCAACAAATCTCTCACTCTGTTACTTATAGTCCAATCTTACAATCCCAAAACCCAGCTGTATTTTATGAGATAAGACAAAAAAAGGATAAGGTGATACCTGAAAATGCATTACTGTAAAAGCAAATCCATATTGACTAGATTAGAGTTATTCTTGGTTTATTGTTCTTGTGTAGCATGGAGGCACTTCAATCTAAATGAATGAGTAAACACATGCATATCACAGTTTGGACAAAATTTTCATTTTGAATTTTGAAGTGGTTGTATTTTGAACTAACTGAATTCATTAATATGTAAATTTCTATATTACTGGCTGAAATAAAAGTGCAGTTACAAACTATGATTTTGAACTATCTGAGTTTGAATTAATAAGGATTTCCTGTATAGAGAGATCCAGTATTGTAGAACAACATTGGATCTCTCTATATAAACTTGTAAAATAGTATATTATGTCAATCCCAATAAAAAAATATTTTAATTTTTATATTTTATATTTAAAATTAAAGTCTTTAGTTAATATTCTATTACTATGTTACAATCCTGTATAAACCCAGCTTTAGTTTTTAAGTGAAAATTGAAATAAATTTAATTAAAGTAATTATTGAAATATGATATGCCAATATTAATATATTTATAGTATTAATATACAGTACTCTTTTTAATAATTTAGAAACAGTATTGAAATAATCTATGTATGAATAATATGAAAACATTTTGAATCATATTGAGAGCTTTGAACCAGCTTATAAACTGGATGAATTCATTTTATAAGCTGGCCAAATTATTTTTAAACTTCAAATAACTCATTGTAGAAAAATTCTAAAATTTATAAACACTGTTACCAATAATTTCAGTAACTAAACAGTCTCCTTGCTCAGAACAAAGCAAAAAAGAAGATACATTTTTTTGATAGTTATAAAATAGTTTTAATGGCAGTCAATATTTAATCATAGTTAATAAATCTGTTAACTATTATTGTAACTAACTTTGTAATAAGTATGAATCCTTAAGTAATTTTTAAAAATTCAGAACCATTTCAGAATTATTTTAAATGGTAAGAAAATTTATTTTTATTAAAGCCATTGATTTAAAAATGTTGACGTAATGTAGCTGTAATTCTCTTCTCTGTTTTTATTTATTGGCTTAAGAAAATTAATGATTTAGCCAACAGTCTTCAAGTTCAAGAATTTGCATTAGACACAGTTTTTTTTTTTTTTTTTAAGATTCTTTGATTATGCATGCAATCTTCAGCAAATGGCACTAAAAATATAATGCTTTTTATATGGGAAAATTATTTTTAAAAAATTCTCAAAAATGGAAATAGAACCAAACAGTTTGTGTTAGAATCCTGTTTAATTCTTCTAATTAATGCATGGTTCAGAATTTTTAAATTCAAAGTAATTTATCTTTTGTAATTTTAAAAATTCATAGAAAATTAACCACTTTAAGTTTCAAAATTCTGAACTGCATGTTAACAGAAGAATTAAATAGAATTCTAATGCAAAAAACAGTTTTGTTTCTATTTTTGAGAAATTTTGGAAAATGATTTTTCCATAGAAAAAGCTTTATATTTTTTAACATCATCTTTTGGAGAAAGCATGCAAAACCAAAGAAGTTACAATCAGTCTTTACTTAATAAGTACAAATAAATACTCCACAAATAATCATATTGCCATTACTGTAAATAGTTATATATCAAATGCATATTGTTAGAAAATATACTAACATTATTTTAATAGGATGCCATTTATTGGTATATCCTGCTGCATTTAATATGACCACGGGTCCTGCTCACTGGGAAATACTTCATAAAGGTCGTGCATTGGATAATCAAGTGTATGTTGCCATGATATCACCAGCCAGAGATGAAAATGCTCCCTATGTTGCTTGGGGACATAGTTCTTTTACAGATCCATGGTAATTATTTCTTTTTTAAAATGAAATTTGTGAATAATTTATAGATGCATAAAAATTATGATTTATCTTTTATTGTAGGGGAAGAGTTATTACCAAAGCAGAAGAGAAAGAAACCATTTTGAAAGCTGAAATTGGTAAGATAATTTTTTTTTATAGTTTGTTAGTTTTATTTAAAATTTTAATACTAAATGCTATTTCTGTACAGATCTAGATTTATTAGAAGAAGTTCGACAACAGATTCCTTTAAGAAAACAACAACGAAAGGATCTATATCAGCTTTCTGATAAAAAATAAATAGTAAACTATTTAGATGAGAATTTTAATATATTTTTGTAATATAATACAATGATTGTAAATTATAAATAAGAAAATATATTTTATTAATTAAAATAGACCAATGAAAAGTTATAGGACAAAACTTTTATTCAGATGTTTATCAAAATCATGTTGAGAAATAATATAAATAAAATAAAAATTTCTTATATGACTTCTCAAATTTTTTTCTTTGTTTTGACTATTTTTCGGTAGGATATTTTTCTGCCAATTTAACTTTTATTAAAATTAAAAACTCCATGTTAAATAATCCAATAATATAAAACATTCAATTGTTAATATTCCTGAATTCCTGTTCTTTAATTATGATCATCCTGTATTATGCATGTAGCCAGATACTCTCTTTAAATTGAAAAATCCTAGAATTTTGAATAGAAAACCTATGATGATGATGATATTGGTATTTATACCAAAAGGACGTTTACTTTAACCGATATTGTTTAGCACTTTACTACATTTTACATTGTACAGTACATATATACTTGAGATAGAAAAACATTAAGTGAATTTTCCAACAGTGTACTTTAAAGCATAGGCTACCGTTAGGTTGTCAAAACTGATGATACTAACCGATAGTTGATACTAATGAGTCCACTGTATATAGTTAAGGAACTTCTAAAACTGTGTGGTTCAGCTTTTAGCCTAAAGGGAGTAAACGCGGTACCTATTTCATTGAAAAATCGTAGCAATTTACGTCGTAGCCAACGTTTGTACACGAAAAAATCGCAAACATCTTACTAAATCGAACTATTATACTATTTTCAAAATTGACCAATCAGAATTAGTAGACCTATATTCTATACGCGTACTGTACATAAAAAGGCATTTGCATACTTGCATACCATACTTGCAGCCAGTAAGCTACATGTAAGAGAAATGGCAAACAAATAGGAATTTGAAATTTTTCCTTGAATAGAACTTTGAGTTTTACAGAGGTTAGTTTATATGGAGAATAAACTTTGTGTTGACTTTATAAACATACGACATCTTCAATAGGACATCTTATTTAGTACAGTATGTCTAAATGTTTCTAAAGTTATTGAGGATTGATATATTAATACAAAATAAGTATAATTAGGAGCTTAGAATTGGTATTTACAAATAGCTGTTTTCGAACGAAAAAAATGCATCACAAATGATAAAAATCAATAATTGATACGAAATTGTATCACGTTCTTCAGATTTTAGAACCAATCAGTATAACACAGGCCTGACCAACTTATGGTGGGGTGTGATCAACCTATAGTAGTCAAAAGCATCGATAATCTCCACATTTTTATTTTATGAAAGCTTAATAATCCATTTAACAAAATTATTTTGCAAAAAATAGTTGTATTTACATATTACACAGTAATTAATGTTCCAGGGGATCTCTTTTTGGTAAAGACACTAAGATATAAATTAAAAGACAACATTTATTCTTCACCACAAAAAAAAAGAAAATTGTATATCGTTTTGTCACACAAATTATAAGTTTTGCTTCTTTTCGGTGCACTCATTTTGCACTGAACTAAATTGTTTACAGTACAATAAAACAATTTATAAAACCGATTCATCTGGATAGCAACGGCCATTGACAGAAAGGACATTGCTTCCTTTCATCCCATAGAGCACAGCATTACCAATCATAGAGAATAGTTTAAAGATTTCTCTGTGAAAAATATTGATTTAACATTTCTGTTAAAATTACAAATAATGCAGTCATCGACCGGCATCATTTTTGGTCGATTTGTTGGCCATGGTATATTATTATGACGTGCTAAGTAAAATTTTAATAAAAATTCACATGATGTGTAAAATTTAATTTTTATTGTAAATGTAAAATATTTTATCAAGTATTTATTTAAATATATTAATTAGCTCTTAGAAACAAGGGGAGATAATGACGTTTCCAGTTTCCAATGTATTGTTTGTATGGTTAAGACTTTGAAGGAACCTTTATTGAGCAAAAGGAAAAAGCGCGCTTCTCAAACGTTTTTTAAAACTAATCAAAGTTAAAAAATCCTTAGCTATTTACAGGTCTAGGTATGCTTTGCGAGATCGTTAGATCGCATTTTTGCGAGTGAAGTTTTTTCCAAATCAATGCAATCTTTACATAAAAAATTTGTGAATTAAATGAGTAAATGGGTTAACCTATAGCTCTGGGAATTCAAGATAGAAACTGTGCTAGCAAAAAAACCTCAGGAATTTTTCATGGGTAGTCGGACCACCTCCCGACCGCCCCTTGTTGATGTAGACAAATTCATGATGGACATGGAAAAAAGACCTTCTTTGTCCCACAGGACAAAAAGAGTTAAAAATAAAATAAAGGTTTTCAAGAATTCATTTCTTTTTAATCAGAATGTTTGAAGAACAGTATTCTTTAAGATCTATCACTCATTATTCGTAGTTTAGTTTCAGTTCTAGTTTATGAGAAAGATCATAAAATTATTGTGGAATTATTCAGAAATTTTGCGAATTATTTCTTAGAACAGCAAAATAAATACTTTATTTTCAATTTTCTCGAATTTAGGAATGACTAGCAGACCTCGCCACGCGTTGTTGTGGCTCAAAATGTATCTATTTTTAATGGATAATATACAGCCTATGTCCACCCTGAAGTTCCATTCTAAATATTGGTGAAAGAATTTTTGAAATCGGATGAGTAGTTTCGGAGATTACCCCCTACATCCAAACTTACAAACATTACCTCTTTATAATATTAGTATAGATAAAAAAAGATATGTATCATTTATATTCAAACAACTTGAAATGATTTCGTAAGGAAATAAAATTTAACATGTTAAGATAAAATATTAATTTTGGTTATTATTTTTCAGTTGCAAATTTAAAGTATTCAAATTAGTTGAATAGGAAAGGTGGATAAATGTGCTAATTCTATAATCTTAAGCTATTTTGGATGGAGTTTACCGTCATGATATAACTTCAATACAATAGTACAAACAGTCGTGATGTCAAAGGTAATTTTGTTTGTTTCCGATTTCAAACCATCCTAACTGACCTCATTAAAGATAATCCTTATCGGTGGCCGGATGGCAGAGGAAGTAAAGACATTAACTCTGGAAAACCCGGACTCGAATCCGGGCCGACTCAGAAATTTTCATGAGTAAGTTGACCCGGTTATTTCAGACCCGTCTCTCACTATCCGGTTGTCCTCATTGTGGGTTTAGCCAAACCCATAATGATTATGAGTCTTATGACTAAAATGTCCTCTTAGTGAGCTCAGAGTTATCTTGTACTTTTTTATTTTTCTATACGGACTTCGTGTCAGACTTACTTAAATAGTCTCGAAATTTACGAAAAACTCAATTCGATATAATCTTGCATTTCGTGTGAAAATTTCCCCAAAAATAAAAATATATTTATTCTACGTTCGACCATCTCGAAGAAAATGAGTATTTAATGGGCATCCAAGCAAGACCCGGAACAGAAAAAAATTCCCTTGGGCTCCTTTTGTCATTTTTTTGAACAAATGAAATGCGTGGAATGCTTCTTTCATTAATAAATTAAATTTTTATTGTTTCATTATTTAAAAAGAACTAATTTATATGGGTAGGAAACACTATGAGCCCCTAAGAAAACTCCCCAGCTTTCATACCTCTCGACCGCACTCTAAGAAAGTATATTTAATATAATAAAGAATATATTTATATATTTCAATTTTCTAAAAATAATATTATATATCATAACACGTAATTGATAATAGGATGAATATCTTATAAAGTTTTTACTTTTGAAATCATTTCTATTTCAAATAAAAAAAAAATATATTTATGAATATAATTAAAAGAGAAATCTGAGAATGACCGGGGCAAGAACAGTTTAAAATATACTGTAGTTGTATATAATGCCTGTTATTAAATCTTCGATATTATCATCAGTTAACATTTTTTTTTTACTGAAAAGTATTTACAGTTAGTTTTCTGTATTTTATTAAAAATAATTTTAATTTTCTTCAAAACATGGCCGAGGAATCGAATCCGGTTTCTCACCACATTATGGGCCTAGTCGAGCCGACTATAGTTATGGAAAAAGGCGCTCTTAGTGCCTACAGGGTTTGAAAGAGCAAAAAAATTAAAAAATATACATACAGAAAAAAAATTGTTAATACAGAAACAAATTTTAATATAGTATATACGACAGTAAATTTAATAAAAGTATTTAAAATATTATTCTTTATAAAAGTTTTTTATGAAAAGAATCTAAAACTGTAACTTATAATAGTTTACGTAGCCTATAAACATTGTAAGACTTATTGTATTAATTAACAAATATGAAAGCCATATGCTAGTACAGTAATTCAATTGTTTTTCTTTTAACAATGAGAATATTTTACATTGTATAAGCGATTTGTATCTAGCAAATCATAAACAATGAAACTTTAACCTGAAAATTTAGTATTACAAGTTACAGAACTGTATGAATTTACATTTTATTAGTTTATCTATTGGAAAAATATTGATAAAGTACTAATGTTACGTGTTCATCCAAGTTGCACAAGGCTGTACTAGGACTTATAATGTCTTCCGGCAAGAATTTCGTATAGTAAATAATCTCTGTAAGCAACGCTTCATTAACAATCATCATTGTTTACACCACATTTGTTTCCTTAAATGTTTTCTAATCATCTCTCCTAGTTTCTAATTCACCCATTTTCCTGGTTTCTTATTTGGAAAAGTGAATAAATTGTGTAAAAATACTTAAATGTTATCATTAGCCGCGTGAGATCTTTCGTAAATTAGTATTTTATATTTTAATTGTGGTTTGT
Source organism: Centruroides sculpturatus (assembly GCF_000671375.1). NCBI lineage: Eukaryota > Metazoa > Arthropoda > Arachnida > Scorpiones > Buthidae > Centruroides > Centruroides sculpturatus. Next base: position 54,604 of record NW_019385847.1, on the reverse strand, counting down.
ATTTTGCTTATGCTAATGTTATTTTAACATTTTTTACAATTTAAAATATCATTTGTTGGTTTATATACAAACAAACTTTTATTTTATTCTATAGAATCTATTTTAAATCGGTTAAATATTTCGAATAGATAATATCATTTGCAGTTATGAAATACACCATTATAAAGCTCATATGAAAGTTATATTTTAATAATTAGTAGAAATAAAAAATATTATTTTTTCTGCGATCTATTTTCTTCTCATTTCTTCCATTATTTTACATCCTTAACAATGAAATGTAGCGCAGAAGTAGCTATTAGTCATTTAAATCTCAATTAAATTTTCAATGCTACGTTTTGTGTATATGAACATATCTTTTTTCTACTAAAATTTCACGAAAACTTCGTTTTTCTCCAAGTTTTACTATTTCGTAGTCATTTTTTGCATTGCTTGTAGAGCTACATTTTAATACTTTAATAACGTGACACAAAAGGATACTCTACAAACTACGCTACTGTATTTGTATGCACGCCCAATTGTGTTCAAGTGGATAAAACTGAAAACTGTGGGTTTACGTCCGATCGACGGGTGAACACGTGGAATTTTTCGGATGTTCTTCACATGCCAAACACCTACTCAGGGGCTAGTTTTCCACAGAAAGTCCTCCCAAGAAACACTTTTCCTTAACAGATCGCCAAAGTGTTGTATTTCCTTCTTGTATTAATCCGATCTAATTAACTGTATATGTTATTTTTCTATACAGTATTTTTTTATACTTAATATAATTTTTAAAATTAATTTTTACTTACTTCTAGAATTTTATATATTTTCCTTACATTTCTTGCTGAAAAATCGGTTTTGAAGTGTATTAAGTCTTTACTATCAAGCATTCCTGTAGCCATTCATTCGTAAAAATATCTAATTGATGTATTGCTCTTGTTTCTTTTTTATATAACATTTCAACCACTCATCAACTCGATCTCTTTTTAGTTATATTAAATTAAACATAGAAGACTTTATGCAATTTTTATTTATAACAATTTTATAGTAATGATACATATAATAAAAACTTATACAAGCCTATATTAAGCTATATAATTTACATATTAAATACATTTTATTATAGACTAATAAAATAAATTTAAAAATTTTAAAAACATTATTCTATATAATAAAAATCACATTTCTAATAATAATATTTATGTCAGTGACAGATAAAAATGATTTTTTTTTAAAGGAGTTTTTGTGGTTTTAGATGAAGATGATTGTTTGATAACAATGCAAAACCATTGTTTATATATAAAATTTTATTTTGATTAAATAATTTTAGTAAGTTGGAATATGAACCCTATAATCAAGAAAGTAGAACAATATCAATTTTTATACATTTATTTGGCTTTTTTGAAAAAAAACTTATAAATTAACAGTAATTTTAAAATGAAAAGTTCTTCTATTGAAGATGACTTTTATAAAAATTAACAAGTTTTGCTAGTTTTTAAAGTATAAAACTCGAGTGAAACTAATAGAAAAAAATTGATATAGAGGAAGTGTTAGATGTCTTTCAAGAAAAATTTAAAATTCTAGGACGTTGCGGTAGAGAAGATATGAAGGCTTTTGATAATTGTAGACATTTAAAAAGGCACCGCAGGGAATATATTAGTTGCGACACATTTATACTATTGTCTTCATTGAAAACGAAAAAATTAAGAAGAAAAAATATATATTTGATCACGTAATTAAATAATAATGAATATTTAATATAACTAGAATAGCTCTAAATCGATACTTTTGTTCAATATACTTGATAAAACTGATTAATCACAATTAACTCTTACCCAACTTCTAATGACCATTAAAAAAAATGCTTTCACGGATTATTGTTAAAGGTAACAATGTAAAGCAATTGAAATGAGATAAAAATCTCTACTGCTTAGTTACTACCTTTGTTTAATTTTAATTCGAGCAGCAATTCCATTCAGAAAATCACGTTTATGAAGCAATATCCTATATAATTTACATATAATATGGGATATTTTATATAATATACACATTTTTTTAAAATAATTATCTAAGAAACTTTAATTTTTTTTTATAATTACTCATTTAAAGTTTGAAATATGAAGATATTAGATAAATAGAACACCTAACATAACTACTTAATTATGATTTCGACATTAACAATGATGGGAAAAACTAGCAGTAGGTCTGTTAGAATGTTATAATTCAGTTGCTCTTATATTAAAATATTAAGTAGATTTTTCAATAGATATTAATAAAATATAGGAAATATTATTTAATTTTCATTTACAGATTACTAATGATAAATACTAATAAACTAATAAATCGTATAGTTTATATTATAAAGATATTTACAGATGAATGAGAAAATTAATGACTTAATTAAAACTGATTTATTATTTTTGTTCTTAGTACTGGATGGGTCAAAATTCCATTAGTTTAAACGAATTAACAATATTTAATATGGAAATTCGTTGGAATCATTTTAAAAAATCTGAAGCTAGATGCAATAACTGATACTACAGATAAATACAGAGATATCGAATATCTCGAATTGTGTTCAAGATGCTTGAAAAAAAAATATTTATCAATAAAACTCTCGATTTTTCCATGGAAATTTATCTTGTATATTATAATTGAAAAAAGAATTTGTTATAAATGATGTTATTTACAGTGAATGTAATATTGAAATATAAGAAATGTAATAATTATTTGTCCGAAACAAGGAGTGCGAATATTGAATTGTGCCTTGTTTTAAATCTGTTTGTGAATTGAATATAATTGTTAGTTGTAACAATAAACTATTGTTTACTTTAACTTATATTTTTAATTACAATTATTTACATCCTTAATAACGCTATTAATATCAATACTTATAAAAGTTGTTTAATTCCCAAAAGTTGCAGAGAATAATATATAATTAATTTTTTTTATATATTATATAATTGTTATTAATGGAGATTTTAAAGTTATGTATTCTTTAAAATCTTTTCTTGAGGTGCACTTCCCTCAAGAATTAACCATTTTTTCATATATTATTATAAAATCAGATAAAATATACAAAGTTAAGCTTAATGTAAATGAATTATTGGTGTTTATAAAGTCTTGTAAAATTATTACAGCTAATTAAATTATAATTCTCATCTATGTATAAATATATAGTTTAATAAGCCTATAGGCTACTGTGTTTTGTTTTATTCAAGTTTGTTCATTTAAATTTATACTAAGCAATTGTTTAGTATCTTGATTATTGCATACAATATTTACTGATTGGTTGAGTATCATGTATAAGCCTGGATTAGAGCTTTGTTGTGATTTTGTTTAATGGTATAAGAAGTGCATATAAAATATTAATAAGCGCATAAATGTGAAAATTGGCAGTAGATTTTTAATTAAAAATAATTTTTTACACCAAATAAAGTATTTTAATCCAAAAAATCAATATTTGGTTAATAGAAGGAATTATACATTTTATAGGATGGCCAATTGGGTGATTAATCCGTAAAATTTACGAATTTTCTGGGCTATTTTGAGTCTTTATTTTCATCATTAAGAAACGAATAATCGTCCGTTTAGTGTAAACATACACGATCATTGCGGCGAGTATGAAACTAAAAATTAAATAAGTTATATATCATAGAATAAGCTGAAAATCTGTGAGGTAGATTTATCTTGGCAATTTTAATTGGACGAAGAGATTAAAACTCCTCTGTTTCATTAAATATTTCTTTTCTGATGTGGTGTACTAACGTTACTTCTTCCCAAACAATAATCAATGTTCTAAAACTACTCTGAAATAATGAGTAAGGGATTGCTATATGAAAAATTATTATTTGTTCTAACTGATGCAGTTCCATACATGATCAAAGCACATCAAGACTTAAATGAGTTTTCCTAGAAATGATCCGTGTAACTTCTCCTACTTATGAAGTTTATCAATTAGCACAATTGATCCGGAGTTCCTTTTTTCTATTGATACATGACAGATACATATCCGAACTTAAAGAAACGTTTGTAGATAACAGGTTTTTATTAGAATCATTGTTCTTCTTCTTCCACCTGAACCTGTCATTAAGAGATGAAGGATATGGTTAGAGATCCTTTTGCCACTACAGAGATTTTAACAAGATTAAAACTTTCATTGAAGACTATTCGCATGCAATTGAAAATACGAAGTATTTTGAAAAAATTAGAATTACCACAATTTTCTTATAAACAATTCTGCTTAAAACTTGTAATTCTGTAATAACGTCACTTCAAGGCGGTATGTAAATGACAGAAGCCGTACAACTTATGCGAAAGCTTGAAATTGAACTGCAAGGTTGATTAAATATGCACTAGCCAAAAATCCTGATTGTTTGTTAATGTACCAACAATTTCTGGAAACATCGAAAGGCTGTTTTTCATATATTTTATAAGGATTTCTACATAGAATCATTGCTCTTTTGTANGTAGAACAATATCAATTTTTATACATTTATTTGGCTTTTTTGAAAAAAAACTTATAAATTAACAGTAATTTTAAAATGAAAAGTTCTTCTATTGAAGATGACTTTTATAAAAATTAACAAGTTTTGCTAGTTTTTAAAGTATAAAACTCGAGTGAAACTAATAGAAAAAAATTGATATAGAGGAAGTGTTAGATGTCTTTCAAGAAAAATTTAAAATTCTAGGACGTTGCGGTAGAGAAGATATGAAGGCTTTTGATAATTGTAGACATTTAAAAAGGCACCGCAGGGAATATATTAGTTGCGACACATTTATACTATTGTCTTCATTGAAAACGAAAAAATTAAGAAGAAAAAATATATATTTGATCACGTAATTAAATAATAATGAATATTTAATATAACTAGAATAGCTCTAAATCGATACTTTTGTTCAATATACTTGATAAAACTGATTAATCACAATTAACTCTTACCCAACTTCTAATGACCATTAAAAAAAATGCTTTCACGGATTATTGTTAAAGGTAACAATGTAAAGCAATTGAAATGAGATAAAAATCTCTACTGCTTAGTTACTACCTTTGTTTAATTTTAATTCGAGCAGCAATTCCATTCAGAAAATCACGTTTATGAAGCAATATCCTATATAATTTACATATAATATGGGATATTTTATATAATATACACATTTTTTTAAAATAATTATCTAAGAAACTTTAATTTTTTTTTATAATTACTCATTTAAAGTTTGAAATATGAAGATATTAGATAAATAGAACACCTAACATAACTACTTAATTATGATTTCGACATTAACAATGATGGGAAAAACTAGCAGTAGGTCTGTTAGAATGTTATAATTCAGTTGCTCTTATATTAAAATATTAAGTAGATTTTTCAATAGATATTAATAAAATATAGGAAATATTATTTAATTTTCATTTACAGATTACTAATGATAAATACTAATAAACTAATAAATCGTATAGTTTATATTATAAAGATATTTACAGATGAATGAGAAAATTAATGACTTAATTAAAACTGATTTATTATTTTTGTTCTTAGTACTGGATGGGTCAAAATTCCATTAGTTTAAACGAATTAACAATATTTAATATGGAAATTCGTTGGAATCATTTTAAAAAATCTGAAGCTAGATGCAATAACTGATACTACAGATAAATACAGAGATATCGAATATCTCGAATTGTGTTCAAGATGCTTGAAAAAAAAATATTTATCAATAAAACTCTCGATTTTTCCATGGAAATTTATCTTGTATATTATAATTGAAAAAAGAATTTGTTATAAATGATGTTATTTACAGTGAATGTAATATTGAAATATAAGAAATGTAATAATTATTTGTCCGAAACAAGGAGTGCGAATATTGAATTGTGCCTTGTTTTAAATCTGTTTGTGAATTGAATATAATTGTTAGTTGTAACAATAAACTATTGTTTACTTTAACTTATATTTTTAATTACAATTATTTACATCCTTAATAACGCTATTAATATCAATACTTATAAAAGTTGTTTAATTCCCAAAAGTTGCAGAGAATAATATATAATTAATTTTTTTTATATATTATATAATTGTTATTAATGGAGATTTTAAAGTTATGTATTCTTTAAAATCTTTTCTTGAGGTGCACTTCCCTCAAGAATTAACCATTTTTTCATATATTATTATAAAATCAGATAAAATATACAAAGTTAAGCTTAATGTAAATGAATTATTGGTGTTTATAAAGTCTTGTAAAATTATTACAGCTAATTAAATTATAATTCTCATCTATGTATAAATATATAGTTTAATAAGCCTATAGGCTACTGTGTTTTGTTTTATTCAAGTTTGTTCATTTAAATTTATACTAAGCAATTGTTTAGTATCTTGATTATTGCATACAATATTTACTGATTGGTTGAGTATCATGTATAAGCCTGGATTAGAGTTTTGTTGTGATTTTGTTTAATGGTATAAGAAGTGCATATAAAATATTAATAAGCGCATAAATGTGAAAATTGGCAGTAGATTTTTAATTAAAAATAATTTTTTACACCAAATAAAGTATTTTAATCCAAAAAATCAATATTTGGTTAATAGAAGGAATTATACATTTTATAGGATGGCCAATTGGGTGATTAATCCGTAAAATTTACGAATTTTCTGGGCTATTTTGAGTCTTTATTTTCATCATTAAGAAACGAATAATCGTCCGTTTAGTGTAAACATACACGATCATTGCGGCGAGTATGAAACTAAAAATTAAATAAGTTATATATCATAGAATAAGCTGAAAATCTGTGAGGTAGATTTATCTTGGCAATTTTAATTGGACGAAGAGATTAAAACTCCTCTGTTTCATTAAATATTTCTTTTCTGATGTGGTGTACTAACGTTACTTCTTCCCAAACAATAATCAATGTTCTAAAACTACTCTGAAATAATGAGTAAGGGATTGCTATATGAAAAATTATTATTTGTTCTAACTGATGCAGTTCCATACATGATCAAAGCACATCAAGACTTAAATGAGTTTTCCTAGAAATGATCCGTGTAACTTCTCCTACTTATGAAGTNTGTTGTCCGTCTATACAAAGATTTTATAACGTTTAAAACAAATATAAGGAAAAGGTAAATAGTTTAGCCTACCTTTTTTCTTATATTTTCTGTATTTACTTGAAAAAGTTGAAGCATAAAACTATTTAAAGTTTGTCTTTATGAAAATAAATGTGTGTGTATATAGATGTAGATGAGACACAGAACATATATGTATACACTTAAACAGATTTAATAAGGATAAATATCATACTGGAATTGAAATTATATAAAATATTCTAATAGTGATGCCAGTCTTGTTAGATGAAGAAACGTAGTTTAAAATTTAGTTCAAATTCTACAGAGAAATTGCGATAATAGTGAAAAACACAGTACTGGGTACCACTTTAATAGTAAATTAGTTTTAAATAGTCTTAAAATCATTTATTTTTCTGATTTTTCATACAGAACTATATAATTATTCACTTCTTATTATTCAGTAATAATAGTAATTCAATGTAATGAAGATGAAGCTGATGATCATGTAAACATACACGAGCAAATCATACATGAGAAGTATATATGAATCTGTTTAAATGTATGTATATGCAATATTTAATCATACAGCTCTTTTGTAGTAGTTTTTGATTTTATCCTGTTTTATTCATAGAAAAGTACAATAAAACATAAACTAACTAATTTAATTTTATAAAAATTCGTCTCCAATTTTTACCACCTTTTTACACTTTTTACTTACTTTATCTAAGATCATTATCAACTGAAATTTATAGCCCTATTTATGTATTTTTTTTAAATAATCGAATTATATAATTTTGAGATTAAATTAAGTAATCTAATGAATATGACTATAATAAATTGAAGGGTTTATCATATCAGGGATTTGATCAGCTCTTCAATTTATTATAATCATATTCATTAGGCTAATCAATTTAATCTCAATTTACGTTGTATAGAACATTAAAAAAATAACTGATAAGTTAACACTTGATTACTTGAAGAATTTCATTATAGAACTATAAAATAAACCATAAAGAATTAGAAAATCAAGTTCGAAAACTAATGCTAAATATATACATAAATTATGACATTAATATTAATCTTTTAAAAGGTACAAGCTAGTCCAGTTCTTACTCAATTTGTACCTCTTAAAATATCTATTTTAATTTGTTTTTTCTTTTGTAAACTAGTTTGAAGATAAACAGACAAAATCATTATAAAGTACTTTAAAATTAAATGTTGTATACATAATAAACAATACGTGAAAATACACACGTGTAACATTTATGTAAAGTTACTTAACAAATTATTTACTAAAATGTGATTCATTTTTATATTTTTAAAAATAACATTTTTTGCAAATATTCTAATTTTTTTATTCCAATTTTCCACCCAATTTCCATTCAAATATTCCATTCTTTTATGAGTTTTGCGTGCATGCAATAACAATAACAAATATGATAGCTTATGATAATGTATTGTATGTGTATATATTTTAATGCGAAGTTTACAGACTTCACATTGAAATATAAGCCCGAATATAACATACAGTTTTATAAATTTTATAATTGTTTTCATTATACAAATGAATAATATCATTAATATAACTTATAGATTATAAAACTAATTTATTGAAGGATATTAATAAAATATACTTTAGATATGTTAAAATTGTTTATTAGTATCTATGAATATGACACTGCTTATGACAATAATAGCGCTTGGGTTTAGTTTTAACTCGTGTAACAAGTTGCGAATGCGGATACATGTTACTGTTCAGGTCAAACTACTGCAAATATAACTTTTCTAGAATTTCTAAATCGAGAATTAGATTTATTTTATTTTAATAAAAACTATTATTTTGGAAGAATTTACAGGCTAGCTCCTTTATAAAATGGTTAAAAAAACTACCATTAATTAATTAATATGTGGCATTATTCATGAAAAAGATTAAAAGGGATAAGATGAAAGAGACTATTTCTATAAGTGACAACTAAAATATACGAATAAATAAATTTAACCTTATAAATACTTAAATTTAATAGCGCAATTAATGCGTATCGATCGGTTTGAATGTAAAATAATTTAAAATTAGAAAATGATTACTAAATGCTTTATTTTAAGGGGTCAATCGCACTTTATGATCTGTATGGCCCCTCCAAATTCTGTAGATTCTTTAATTATTATTTACAATTTTTTTATTGTTATATAAATGAATTAAAACGACTTATTAATATTCGAAGTCAGTCAGTCGATCACAGGAAGACAAAGAAAAAAAAGACATACTGAAACATAAAAACAATTTCCTCGTCTTCATTCACTTATTAATTAATTTTTTTCGGCATATCATACTCGTTACCACTTTCTCTAATTTCAAAAATAGAGCGTAAAAATAAATAAATGTTTTCCTTCTCTCGTGTGACTCTTTAACCTTGACTTCTAAAACCTAGTCTCACTTCCTTCATCGATGATAACAACAGCATTCGCTGGAAGCTAGAACAGGGTCGAGAGAATTAAGGGCAGACATTTCTGGTAGGTTGTACAGCAATCACGTGGCAGTATCCAACTGTTGAAGAATTGACCCGATTAAGAGACAGCAAGCATTCGACTTTTGATTTCCATCATGAATTTCTTCAAACGATTGCTAGTATCATTACTCTCGTTTTTCAGAGTAATGGACATTGGAAGAGAAGTCACAAAAACTTTAGAAAAAGAGTATGATTACGTTATAAGTAAGTAATTTTTAAAGAGGATTTTCTCTTTTTCTTTAAAGTTATTTTAACAATAGAAATTATATATATATATAAGTGAGGCAATATTATGCATGATTAACTGCAAGCTTGCATTTGATTTTTTTTTCATTTTACTTTAAAACAGTTATTATTATTATAGGTTATTCATCTTATTTTAGTCTGTAGATTTTGGATACTTTATTTTTAATTATTGTTTTCTTTAATGAGTAAAAGGAAAAAAGAAATTTATATTTTTAAATAATTTTTTTCTGAATCAAGACACAGCTTGAGTATCCTTCAATAATATATGTATATATTTCCGCAATATAAATTAACAAAACTTAAAATTAGAAAAGGAAAGATGATCTAGAGATAATCTAGAAGATAATCTGAAGAGGAAGACATTATATATTTAACTGAATGATAAAATGTTTTATAAATTGAACTATAAATTTACATATCTTAGCCATGTTGTCCGTCTATACAAAGATTTTATAACGTTTAAAACAAATATAAGGAAAAGGTAAATAGTTTAGCCTACCTTTTTTCTTATATTTTCTGTATTTACTTGAAAAAGTTGAAGCATAAAACTATTTAAAGTTTGTCTTTATGAAAATAAATGTGTGTGTATATAGATGTAGATGAGACACAGAACATATATGTATACACTTAAACAGATTTAATAAGGATAAATATCATACTGGAATTGAAATTATATAAAATATTCTAATAGTGATGCCAGTCTTGTTAGATGAAGAAACGTAGTTTAAAATTTAGTTCAAATTCTACAGAGAAATTGCGATAATAGTGAAAAACACAGTACTGGGTACCACTTTAATAGTAAATTAGTTTTAAATAGTCTTAAAATCATTTATTTTTCTGATTTTTCATACAGAACTATATAATTATTCACTTCTTATTATTCAGTAATAATAGTAATTCAATGTAATGAAGATGAAGCTGATGATCATGTAAACATACACGAGCAAATCATACATGAGAAGTATATATGAATCTGTTTAAATGTATGTATATGCAATATTTAATCATACATTTCTATTATAAAAATAAAGTCATCGGTTAAAATGCATATTTTAAAAGAGAAATTGAGCAAATTATAAAGACTATAAAAAATAATATATTATATTTATTTATATAATATATTATTTTTGATACATTTCTGAAATTTGAGATCTCTAATTTAGATTCTTTATAGGACTACAATTCTGATTTCCAAATTTCTAATCAATGTGATTATCTTAATAACTTTTTAAAAAGACTTAAAGGCGTATCATTAAAATCATCAGTAAAGCATTTAATCGTCGTTAGTCCTTAATAAATCTGTCATTTATCAAAAGGCGTGCTTAACTTAATATTCCATGAAAGATGCAATACAGTCATAAATACTCTTAAAGTAAAAAAATCGATCCTAACAATTGGAGCATAAACTACATGTTTTAAATCTAAAAACTAGCTGAAAAATAATCTATTTTAAGATATTTAATTGAATATTTTTTCTTGTTTACATGCAGTTATATTATACCGATAATATATACGTCAATTATATTTATAATCGCTTTAATGATCGATTAATGAAAACCAATAACAGAAATTAATAATTATTAATTATATAAAGAGGCTTAAATTATTGTATTTAATTGTTTAAAAGATGCTGTATACAGAAAATGTATACATAATTAACTGTATTAGTTCGAATTGAATGATTTTTAAAACTAGAATTAGTATTATATTACTTGAACCAGTTTTACATTTACGGTAATGAAATTATTTGATAAAAATGCTAAAAGATTTCAGTATATGTTAATGATATAAGTATATATATTTCGATTATATCATTAATAGAAAATAATATATTTATTTGTTTTCTTAATTTATATGCTTTTCGTCAATATATACTTACTTACCTACCTACAAACATACATACATACGTACTGTACGTATATTCATATATACTTGCACTCTTATATTGGTGCTTTACATAATTGAGAAAACAAAAGTGCTCCATCATAATCAAAAGATTGAGAAAGGCTGTTATAAATTATTAAAATATTCATTTATTTCTGTTCATCATAAATATATAGCCTACGATTAAGAATAATTATATATTAATATATAAGCAAAATTTGATATGATGTGGTCATTTATTTATGAGTCTAATGAAAATATATTTCGTTATTACTATTGCCTGTAAGTTCAACTTTTTTAGTTTTCGAACTATTTTACGGGCAGACAAACTAATGTATGACATAAGAAAAAAATATTAGTAGTTTTTCACAAATTCTACTATTTTTTCGACGATTTAAATTGAAAAACAATCCTAGAAAGTAAATGAGATTCAAAGAAAAATAAATACGAGTAAGAAAAATTGGTAATTTTAGATATCGTTTTCATGAAATAGGTCTGAAATTCTTTAAAACTTTAATTAATTGCAAAATTAGAATAAAATTCATGCTAAATTCCCCTATTCTAGACTATAAATGAACTATTTATTTATCTATAATGTCGTAAATGTGCAATTTAGATAGTTTGCATTGTTTTCCTTTTACAGTTGGAGGTGGATCAGCGGGAGCAGTTATCGCTAATCGTCTTTCTACAGATCCTAGGAATAAAGTATTACTGTTAGAAGCAGGAAGCAATGAAAACTTAATCACAGATATTCCATTTATTGCTGTCGGGTTGCAATTATCTCCAGTTGATTGGGGCTACATGACAGAACCTCAGAAATATTCATGTTTCGGTTTAGAAGGAAGGGTAAGCTTTAAATAATTATTTAAATGCCTTTACAGTTTATAGAAAAATATAAAAGAAACAAAACAAATATGTGATAATTCATTTTTTTCGAATGAACTTCAAACAATAACCTATAATTCAAGAGACTGTAGAAAAAAATACTTATCATATGTAATTATGAAAGCCTAAATTTTAAATGGAACAAGAGTAGGGGATTTGAATTTTAAAACGCTTACTAAATGATGATNATCTATTAATTTTGCTGTTTTCATATGTTACAAAAGTATGTTTTATATCAAATATATTTTTTTAGAATTTATCTTTCTTTCTAATCTCTGATTTTAGACTAATTAAACATTACCATAGAATTGCTCGCGAATAAAATTAATGACATAGTTATGTATTAATGTTTTAGATCTTATTTGATAAGTACAAAAGAGCTAGAGCCGTTCAATTCGATCGTTTTAACAAAACTTATATTGTGTATGCCAGAAAAGAGATTATTTTATCTGCGGGTGCTATAAATTCACCAGTATTATTAATGTTGTCGGGAATTGGTCCTGGAAAAGATTTAGAGAAATTTGGGGTAAGGATTAAAAAAAAAAAGATTAAATTAAAAATCATTATACATCAAGTACGAAAATCATTATACAATTCATATATCATGTTACAGATTCCGGTCATATCAGATCTGGCAGTCGGTTACAACCTCCAAGATCATATTTATCCACTTGGATTGAGTTTTTTGCTGGAGAAACCTGTCTCTAACGTTTTTTATCGTATGTTCAATGCAGTTAATGGAGTGCGATTTTTTGTTTCTGGAAAAGGTGTGTTAGTTATCAAGGTTTATATTCATAAAATATCCTTTACAACTAATTTTACGTCGTCAAAATAAATATGTAATTTCTTTTTTCATAACAATAGACCTACATTCTGTAATAATAACTACAGTATGAACCACGTGCTATTGTATAATATAAAATCAAACTTCTAAAATAGCTGTATTAATTGAGTAATGTGAATTTTTGTGTGTAAATGGACAGACCATATCCTGTTAAAGAGGGGTTTAGACAACTTCATCCCCTAACAATTTTAATTAAAATACTTATCAAACGATCAAAATTCCTATATGAAACATAGCTCATGCAAAGTAAGGAAGTTACAATAATATTAGAACATGTAGGCCATATATTATTCACAATCAAACAGATACAAGTGATCGGTGACATACAAATATATTAAAAAATCCAACTCACGCCTTACGGATATTAAACTGAGATTACATCGAAAGGTTATCATACTTTAAAACAATAATAATAAATCTACATCATCATCGTTTATTGTTTATTGCATAGCAAACAGCTATTGTTTAATAATGAGTTGTAAAATGCTGTAGGTTGGATAATGGAGGATTTATTCTATATTTTAGAACTAATTTTTTAATATGGCGTGTGTATTATAAAACTTTTAAAAATAACTTATAATATGTATAAGCTACTTGTTTACCTAGTTCTCTTGTGAGAAGTATTGTTTAATTTCTTTTAAAATATTTTTTATCAAGCAAAAGTATTTTTCATTAAATTATTTTTTTACTTCTTATCAAAGTTTAACATATTAAATTCTACTTAAAAATTAACTGAATCGGTGAACCCGAAAACAGGAAAGTATTATCTTCTGTATCATACAGTGTATTTTTATAAAGAAATTTTTATCTGTAAAGTTAAATTAACTTACTTCATGATTAAGTTATTCTTTTTTTCATTTTAGTCTGTTATTAAGTGCTTCTTTATTAAACTGAGCAACCAAAATATATTTATTCTAGTTTTATGAGCTGGTAGAGATTACTGTAATTATCTTTAGACAGTAGTTTAATTAAAAATTAATATTGAAAACAATGTCTTCACTTGTCATATTCACACAATGATAAGAAATATTTACATTACATTATATAATATATAGTATTGTACAGTAATGCAGTCAAGCTCTCTTTTACAGACTTAACAGGGTTAAAGTTATTAAGCATGTTTTACTTTTTGAAAACTGTCCTAATTTTATCAATAATAAAACCTGGTCATCATTTTCTAGGACATTTTCAATTTGAACGTCTAATTTTTTCTTCTCTTTCTTTTTTTTAATATATAAATCACGCATTTTACTTTCCTACCTTTAATAATTACTCATATCTGAAACGCTTTTTATAAAATTATAATCACGAATATACTCAAGGATAAATTATGTAAAATATTCAAATCTTAATTAAATGATATAAATTTTATGTTTTAGCGTTCGAAATGGCCGAGAGGAAAAGTTTTGGGAGGATGCAGTGTACTGAATTATATGCTTTACGTTAGAGGAAATCGTCGCGATTATGACAATTGGGCTAGGAAGGGAGCTTATGGATGGGGATGGAGAGACGTCTTTCCCTATTTTCTAAAATCTGAAGATAATCTAGATCCGGATATGCTTGATAATGGTAAATTTCGAACGATTTAATTAAGTTTAAATTTTGAAATAACGAGTCAAACATCATTTGATATGCAATTATATTAATTATATAATCAAGTTATGTTTTGAATTAATAAAAATTTATCTAAATCTAAAGTTTTCGTAATAAAATACGAAAAACGTTTTTAAATTTTTCTCTTTTTAGTACCAGAAAAATTATTAAAGAATACTAAGTTTTAATAAACTGGTTCCGACTTAATTCGGTTGTCAATAACCTATAGAAATATAACGATTATATGTAAATATCGTATACACTTTCGGTATATATGGAGTGTTATTATTCTTAACAATATATATATATATATATAAACAGTATAACTATTATTCGTTTCTTATCAAATGAAAACAAACGACATGGTCATTTCTAGGTGATAAGAAATAAATAATTTAAATAATAATTAAGGAATGGATAAACAATTTCGAAGTAGTAGATATAAAGACATAGACATAAAGATTTTTAAATAACCCAAATATAATTTTATATATTTTTATGGATCATTTTAAGATTTCGAATTGTATCCAACACTTTATTTTAGGTTTCCACAGCTCGGGAGGTTATCTAACAGTTTCTTCTCCTATATATTCCACTCCTTTAATGGATTCGTTTTTAGAATCGGGGAAGATTTTCGGATATCCCAATGTAGATATCAATAGTAAGAGACAAACAGGTAAATAATGCCACGCTTAAATTACTCAATAAAAATTCTATAATATGAACGTGATTAAAGATATCTAGAATAATATTTTTAAAAAATTATTATTATTGTTTTTTTAATTTTAGGTTTCTCTTTCCCACAAACCACAACTAGGAAAGGGAAGCGATGCAGCACTAACAAGGCTTTCTTGAAACCAGTGAAATATCGTTCCAATCTATTAATTTTGCTGTTTTCATATGTTACAAAAGTATGTTTTATATCAAATATATTTTTTTAGAATTTATCTTTCTTTCTAATCTCTGATTTTAGACTAATTAAACATTACCATAGAATTGCTCGCGAATAAAATTAATGACATAGTTATGTATTAATGTTTTAGATCTTATTTGATAAGTACAAAAGAGCTAGAGCCGTTCAATTCGATCGTTTTAACAAAACTTATATTGTGTATGCCAGAAAAGAGATTATTTTATCTGCGGGTGCTATAAATTCACCAGTATTATTAATGTTGTCGGGAATTGGTCCTGGAAAAGATTTAGAGAAATTTGGGGTAAGGATTAAAGAAAAAGATTAAATTAAAAATCATTATACATCAAGTACGAAAATCATTATACAATTCATATATCATGTTACAGATTCCGGTCATATCAGATCTGGCAGTCGGTTACAACCTCCAAGATCATATTTATCCACTTGGATTGAGTTTTTTGCTGGAGAAACCTGTCTCTAACGTTTTTTATCGTATGTTCAATGCAGTTAATGGAGTGCGATTTTTTGTTTCTGGAAAAGGTGTGTTAGTTTATCAAGGTTTATATTCATTATAAAAATGTTTATGCTTATATAATTAATCTCATTGAGATATCTTAACCCAATTAAAACCATTTTCAAGGACCCTGGACTATACCCGGTGGAGTTGAAGGTTTAGCTTTTATTAATACACGTTATGCTAATATTTCGGACGATTATCCTGATATACAAATACATTTTGCATCGGGAAGCATGTCTTCTGACGGTGGCGATTTTCATATGCCGGCTGGCGGGATAAGTAAAGCAGTAAGTAAATTATAATGAGTTATAGTTTTACAATTTAAACATATTTATAGAATTTCCTGAACATTTCAGACATGGAATTCCTTTTATGGACCACTTTCTAATCGTGATACATTTTCCATGTTGCCAGTATTACTTCGACCCAAGAGTCGTGGTTACATAAAGTTAAGAAGTGCAAATCCTTACGATCACCCAATTATAGATCCAAATTATCTATCGCATCCACATGATATTATGGTCATGGTAGATGGTAAGTTTATGCAATAGAGCATTATTTAAAAATATTTATTTCCACTTAAACATTCCTTAATTAAATCAATGTTAAATTAAAGTTACATCTAGAATAAATATGAAGCAAATATAACTACAGTACTTTAAGTTTTGATTGTCACGCTATACCTCACAGGCAAATTTTATCACATGAAAAACTAAGTGTAAATTATTATATTTTAAATATCCAAATTATTAATATAGATTTTATCAATTAGCCTACATCTAATGAAAATATTTCATATTTTTCACAATTTAACTTAACATTTTTTTTAAACATTTTGACTAATACTTCTCTTCTATTTTATATGTATAAATTTAGTGTTATCATTTCAACATAACAATTTTGGGCTTCTCATAAGTGGTTATATCTTATATTTAGTTACAAATTTAACATTATTTTTACAACCACTTTCTTTTTTACAAAAATTGTCTGTCAGTCAAAAGATATTCGGCTGCATGCCCCATTGTAAAAGTCGACTGAAAAAGTACAGACAATTTTTGTAAAAAAACGTGGTTATAAAAATAACGTTAAATTTGTTTACCCTCCCCTATAACACGGGTTCATATAGTACGGATTCGTATAACACGGCGAAAAAATTGCGATCGTATTCGTTCGTATAAACACGCTAAAAGAGACTCATCGCCGACTCGTGTCGCGACAGGATTGGTCGAATAGACCAGGGGTCGGCAACCTTTTGAGTCGGAAGAGCCAAAAATTACAATTTACAAAATTTCAAAGTTTTTAAAGAGCCACAAAATTTTTTCTTGCCAACAATAAATAGTACTCGCATAAATAAAGTTTTCTGATAAAATATACTACAGTAATCTATTTATTCAGAATTGTCTTACGTCGAAAGCGAATTAAACCTCATAGAAACATCCGACGTCGGCGTCATTCGAGAGCTTCCGACGGACTGACGACAGTGACGACGCGTGTCACGGGGGAGGTGTGCGATGAAAAGCGAGTACAAGTGGCTGAGAGATAGAATCGGTGCCTAATCCTCGTTAATCGATTCACAACGATTTTTAAATGTTTTTTTTCTTATAAAATAAATAATATTTGCGTATGGAACTAAAGAGCCGCATGTGGCTCGCGAGCCGCAGGTTGCCGACCCCTGGAATAGACCAATAACGGATATTGCACAAACTGTTGAGTTTAAACGAGCAGCAGATCTATTAAAAACCATTTATTATTTAACGGCCATAAAGATTATATTTATATTAATGCTGTCTCCAAAGTTAAGCGAATTTTTCGCAGAAAAATAACTTATCAGAATATACGCGACCGCCGTTCGATGCGCCGCTCCGCGACGAAAACAAGCTTAAGCAATGGCGTCGTCGAACGGTGCACACCACTCGGTAAGTAATCCTACAATTTTTTGTTTATAGCATAGTTTATATGGATTATTCCCAAAAAATTATACGTGTTTTGGAAATGTTGAGTCAAATTAGTCTAGAATCGATTAATTTTATGGAAGAAAACCTTTCAAACAGCCGTAGTCCGTAAACTGCACACCTGCCGGATTGTGATTGGCTCATGTATTTATGTGGATGGTAAAATACGGAATTCATATATAACGGAAGGTATCTACCGTATTATAGGGGAGTCTACTGTCAATATATGATGTAACCACTTATGAGAAGCCCAAAATTGTTATGTTGAAATGGTAACACTAAATTTCGAGCTTAATATTTTTGTATAAATTCGTACGATATTTTGAACAGAAATTTTGAAATATTTTATATTAAATTTTTATATATAAGCAAAATAAAATTATTTTTATATATGTGAATAAGAATTAAAATTAAATACTGTATAAACATTTGAAAATTGTAAATGATAGCATTATTTACCCCATTTAAATAAGACGAATGGCATATCCAGTAGCTGATCACGTTTGAATTGATTTTCGTTTCATTAAATTCAAATTTCTATTCAATTCGTGAGAATAAAATTTGAAAAATGCCCATAATTAGTAAATCTGTTTTAAAATAAAATATATCACTTTCTGGTATATATTTAAAAATTGATGTATATTGCCTTTCAAACCGTGTTTGATGAATTTATTGGACTTCGAACTCAAAATTGAGTTTTAAATAAATACTTGGTTTTATTTCCATCTCCATTTAGTTCAACTAAATGGAGATGGAAATAAAACCAACTTTAGTTGAACTAAATGGAGATGGAAATAAATTGATGCAAATATTTCTAATTTATTACGTCAGAAAATATGTAATGTTTAGTAACTAAACAAAATATAAACTTTATAAAATTTAAAAGTTTATTTTCTGTAAATTATGGCAATATTAAAATATATTTTGCATATTTTTAAAATTTAAAACAAACAATGTATAGCATTGAAATGTTTTTATTTAATTAATTTTTATTTTCCCGGCTGTTATACAGGGCGTATCAGAATGACATTTTAAAAATTTGGGGTATTGTAGAGGATGAAATGTGGAAAGTTTTGATATAAGGAACCTATAGCCGGAAATATGATATAAAGTTTCTACAGCGTTAGGAAGTGCTTGACCGTCCTTCACTTTTGTAGTTACCCTTTCGTCCATTGACGTCA
The DNA here is from genome assembly GCF_000671375.1 of Centruroides sculpturatus. NCBI lineage: Eukaryota > Metazoa > Arthropoda > Arachnida > Scorpiones > Buthidae > Centruroides > Centruroides sculpturatus. The sequence continues at coordinate 35,048 of NW_019385847.1, read as the reverse complement.
TGTTATTGTTCTTGACTTCTTTTTCTGAAGTTATGTAAAGTCCCTTGCGTACGCAACACCTGTAGGAACAGTTCATGAGCTTACGGAGCGCATCTTTACAGCATTTAATACCATCAAAGGGGAGCGTGGCATCTTATGGAGAGTCGGACAAAACATGGTTCGTCGTTGCACATTATGTAACGAAGTTGGTGGTCGTCACATTGAACATTTACTCTAAAGTACTGCAGCCACTGATTCGATGTACAGTTTGATTGTACTGTACTATTTTGTCAATAAAACTTGTCATAAATACTGTATTCTGCTGTTTCATTCAGCATACCGACTGCAAAGTGCAAAGTGCTGTAGAAACTTTATATCACATTTCCGGCTATAGGTTCCTTATATCAAAACGTTCAAAATTTCATCCTCTACAATCCCCCAAATTTTTAAAACGTCATTCTGATACACCCTGTATATAACAGAGGGAGAGTATGGCGATCGGTAAAAAAAAAATGGGCCCCAAGATTTTTACATTTTTGGATTCAGGACACCTTGAAACATCGAGAAATGAAAAGGAAAAAAAGGGAGTATTTTCTGTATGTTAGTGTGTGTGGGTGGCAGGATTTTGTTTACCTTCTTTGAAGCTTAATAACTCCTGTACTTTCTGTCAAAAATTTCTGAAAATTTTCAGGTTTGTTTATTAAGGGGATTGATGCTATTAAATTTTGGTGATTATAAGTAGTGATGTGCCGGATCGTTAAAAATGTATATCTGCGGATACGGATACAGATACGTTCATTAGTGTCTAGATCCGCGGATACGGATACGGATACGCATCTCAACTTTCTTAACAGTCGGCGCCGGTGTGTGTGACCTTGGACCGATAGTTGACGCTTTGTGTTAGTAACGCGACGTGTTTTGACTTGCACTGCGTGTGTTTTTGTTTATAGTTTAGTGTGGCACGGTATAGCGTAGATTACGTTTGTATTTTTGGAGAGTGTTGAGTTAAATTAAAATAAAAACAATGTTGGCAAAAAAGTTTAGTAGTGTAACATGGAAATATTTTACGATAGTAAATGAATTTTGCATGATAAAATTTTTGCAATGTGAATGTGCCAAATATGTGATTTTAAGAAATAAAAAGTGATTCGAATTGACGTTATTAGTATTTTATTGCTACCTATCTTTAAAATTTCATATAAGTAATGAAATTCATTAAGATAAAAGATCCGTTAAAGATCCGCTAAAAAGTAACGGATACGGATACGAATATGGATCTTTTTTCCCTCGGATATCCGCGGATACGGATATCCGACACATCACTAATTATAAATCTACGAGTGGGGAGATAAAGGGATCGTGTGTATCCCCAATAGGGTCGGACTTAATGACGATTTCACTCGTTATTAGCAATTACAATTTTTGTAAAACCCATCCCTCCCCTCAAAATTAAGCTTCTTGCCATTTTGTAGTAGTTACAGATATAAAAAGTTTTAAAACAAAATATGTTAACAGAAGGCGCCAGCAAATGTTGCGGGGAAAGTTAAGCAACTCGTTGATGGATTTTTTGAAATATTTTTATATAAAAATCTTGTCGGATCTCTTTCAATCATCCAATTTTTTTTATTTGTTTTATCTTGATATAAATCTTTAGCATTTATAATGGAAATCTGCATGTGTTAATAAAAATATGCTTTTAAGATAAGTTTTAAAATATAATAGCATCTAGTAGACTATATATGAAACTATATTTAATGAAGCATTGTTAGTGTATAATTTAATATATTATATCTTAAATTGAATGATTCATTTTAATTAAGAATTAAACATTTCACGAATTGATTCTAAAAAAATATCAACGTATAGAATTAAGGGCAATCAGAAGGCCTTTAAAATTTACATTTTGCTTTTTAATACTATTAGCATTTATCCACGGCTGGGATTTGTATTGGCAAACTAGATAACTCTTTAAAGTCCGGATTTGACAATGGTTTATAAATTAATTTGTAAATTTTCATGTAAATAAATAAAATTTTGAGTGTATAGTAAATAATATGAATACAGTAAAATTCGCAACTTTTCCAAGCTGCGAATGTTTCAGTGAAAATATGACAGTTAAGTTTATATAAGTTGTGATTAATGTCAAATTACACAGAAAAAACTTGAATTTATTTGTATATTTTAGTTTATAAGCATTACACGCTTAGTAAAATTGTTTCAGCTTTTGAACAACCCCTCCATTTTCTTCATCAATTAGATACTGAAGATATTGTATGGTTGATTTGATTTAGAGATGCAATGGCGTAAAGCCAGCCAAGCATATCTTTCAGATATGCTTGGCTTTATCGACATCCTCCAAGTTTATTTTGGAGATCCTTCTATTTTTTTTTTTAAATTTTTAAAACTCTTTCCTCCCTGTGGGCACTAAGAGGGCCTCTTTCTAGCAAGCCGATTAAAAGGGCCTGGCCCTTTTCCGAAGCTAGAAAAGGGCCAGGCCCACCATGAGACGGCCGGGTGGTGAGGGACAGGGTACGATATATCCGGATATTTAATGTAATTGAAGCTAAATCTAAAATTATAGATAATGCTGAGCTCTAGGGATTGTATTAATATAAATGAATATGCCATAGATTTTTCGTAACAATAGATCAATTTGTAATTTGATTTTTTTCTGTTGGGTGGCGTAATTTATTCAGAATAGATATTTATGAGTAGAAAAATCGTATGAATTACTTTTAAATTTTGTATTAAATTCTGGCATCGAATTTTAGTTTTAGTTATTACTCAAATTACTATTCGATTTGGAATTATTTCTGTTTTATTTTTTGTACAGAAGGATAAAGTTTGTTAATAAATTTTATTATTAATATATCAAAAAATGTCTAAGGACAATAAATTTTTTAACCCTTAAAAACAAAAATAAATCTATCAATAAAAAATACACAAGGAAACAAATAAATTATTAAAAAGTGCAACAAACATATACAAAGAATATAAATAATATAAAGATAAAACTAAAATTATCATTAAAATTTAAATATAAATTTAAGAAAATACAAATGATTATTAAAAATATAATCGTACGTAAGCATATGTAAAATATGAAAGTACAAAAATTTGAAATAACTGGAAAAAGGAATTTAAACCGCAGAGAAAATTAAATAAATTTACTTGTTTAATTAATAAATATTTTAAAAGTTACAAATAATTTTACATAATTATAAAATTTTGCACGAAATAAATAATTTCCTTTAGAAAGCAAATTATTTTTATTAGAAATAAAAGCTTTACTTGGCATGTTTTACAGGAATTCGAAAAGAATTAGAAATTTAAAAGTGAATCACACTTAAACTTTTAGGGTTTATCACACTGACTATGTTGACAAGAGGAGTTTATTAATTAATTATATACATCCATTTATATAAATACATTAACTTTTATGTACAAAATTATCAATCTAAAATGCATTTCGGGCTTTATAATGGCCTCTCTTCAGTTAGACAATTTAGTAATGTAAACATTAGGTATGTAATATCAATTAAAATTAGAACAGATATGTAACAAAGACAGCTGAAAATTAAAACCAAACTTGTAAATATCCACAAATACAGCAACCAATAACAAATATTACTAAAGTATATTTATTATTAGTTGCTATCTGCAGACTCTTCCTTCAAGTCAGTGTGATAAGCCCTAAAAGTTTAAGTGTGTAGTAACACAAAAATTGTAATAGTTATAATAAAGGCAAGAAGTTGTAGTAATATAATATAAAAACGTTTTGGTATTTGAATTGTAAAATGTCTGCCTGTTACTTAACTTTCTTCGAAAATTAATCAAGCCACTTTTTTCCATTATTGTTTCGAAATAAACGTTTTTCTAAAGGTATAAATTTATGTTATTTCTAAAAAATGCGTAAAATTCAATTTAATGTGATATTAAAAATACGAAAGAAGTAAGCCAACTGTATCAATTTTCATTCTAAAATATGCAATAATGCCATATAAATCCATGCAAAAATTTCGGCACAAAAATAATTATAATAAACTAGAAAGCCAAATTTTAGGGGAAAAAATTAATTATTATAAAATGAAATGCACAATTCGCTCTTTGACTGTGTTAGCAAAACACTTCAGCATATTTCTAAAAACTCTTTTAGCCCGAGGGCTTTTTCACCAAGGTCATTATGTGTTCGGTCAGGTCTACAATGGAACTGTGTGGTGAGGAATCGGGCCTGACATATCCGGATTGACCATCTCCGGGAAAATTCCTGGGGTTTTTCGAATCGTCTCGATTCGATCTCGGATCCCTAAGTGATAGGCTGTCCATCTGTCACTAACTTATTGTTTTGTTTTATTAAGTTATGGCAATGCAACAATTGGGCGATCTGCCTAGAGGGATGCCTTTTAAAGAGTAACTGGTCGTTATTCAGGCGTTACATCCCGGAAAACTCCACGTGGCTAGCCCGTCCTGGAGAGGCACGAACCCACGACCGAATTCCCTGTGTTCAGGGAACAGAGCCGCTTGGCTATTGGTGGGCCCACTTCAACTTACAACTGTTAAATTAATATTTAATTGAAGAATGAATATTTTGAGTTAAAAGCGATTCTTTCAGTATAGTTTAATACTGAAAGATCATTTCAATTCAAGCTCTAATACTCTTTACGTAATTATTTAACTTGAAGTAACAGTATATTAAAAGTAGAAAATTTAATGATTGAGATCAAATTACCTATATTTTTCAATCTTACTTAATTTTCGTAAACTTGGCATGGATTTCTGATTTCATTCCAGTATTTTTTCGTAGATCAGATATAGGCCTATTTATTATTCAAGAGATTTCAGAATCAGAGCAGATAAACTTGGCTTAGTTTTATCATATTAATTCAACAAATGATAAAATCATAAATGTAAAAGCAAAGATTTTAGATTGATAGATACTATATATCATTCTTATATAAAATTAAAGTAGTGTATTTGCATGATTGAAAAATTATAAGAAAAAATATAAAATTTTCAAAGAAATAAATCAGTTTAGATTTTATTAATCTATTGTTTATTATAAGAGAACTTAATAAGTGAGAATTGAGAAATATATCGACTAACGTATAAAACAAATAATTTAAAAATGCTTTTAATTAATAATAGATAATTAATAAATATTTAAAATGCATTATAATATAATTTAGCACTCATTTTTGTGGGAATAAATGTATTAGCACCATGAAGAATTGAATAGTTTCAGAATATTCTTGATATTGATATTGCTCATTCGATCGCTCTCACCTCAACTCTATTTACTGTAATTATTTTTTTTATTGCACTCTTAGGATACATAACCACTTAATTTTATACGAATGCATAATGCAAATAGATTTAATTCAATGTATTGAATTAATTTATTAATTAATCTCACAATTATTTACAATAAAAACCGAAACAGTAGCATTATATTGATATTTATTAATTTTACACTTGTTTGTTTTGTATCTACTTCTTTTATGCATTTTTTAGAACTAATTTACGATAGGATAGGATAAACATTAACCGCTACACTTAAAACTGTTATTTATATAACTTTTCAAATATGTGCAAACATAGATATAAATAAGAATTATATAAATATTAGAGATATAAAATTTACGTTAAAAAATAATTAAGTTAAAATAGTTCTAGGTTGATGGAATTTAATAAAAACATCAAAAATAACTCTCAGTGGTTTAGAAATGTGCTGAATGCATTAAATTGCTATTGAGTAAGTTTATGCCATTGAAAGTTTTGTGTACTGTTTTTCCAATTAAATAATATATCATTTTATATACAGTCTTAAATTTTCTAGGCTGTAACCGTTCGAAACCACTTTATTACTTTATTCTTTATTATGCAAATTTATAAAAGAATTTATATTTCAGCGTATAAAAGTAGTTAAACAAGTAAAAGCTTGTGCTTTTAATTGTTTACCTACTTTTATATATGCTGAAATATAAATTCTTTTATAAATTTGCATGTATAATTTAAGCTTAGGAATTATAGAACAGTTTTAAACACAGGTTAAAAAGCTGAAAAAGAAGAGTCAAAGATGATTAAGCTTGTGTAATTACAATATTCTAACCAATATCCTGTAAGTTGTAGTGATTCGATAGACTTTGGGGTATATTCAAAGTAATTTCTGATAAATTTAGTAATATCGAATCTAAATACATTTTCCAGAATGTTTAACATAATTTCTGCTATTTTTCTTGGAATTTTTGCCAATTTTTCTATCTTATTATGAAGAATGTTATAAATATCGACAAGTACTGTACATTGAGTAGTAAACTACGCGAATTATCTGCAATGTATTTCCGATCTAGTTTTTAATATTTTAAAATGTGACGCCAAGTAAGATAAGTTTGGTAATCGTCAATGTAAAACATTCTGAAAAATGTATTTAGATTCAACATTATTAAATGTATCAGATATTATGAATAAAAATAAAATATACCTCAAATCTGTATGGAATCACTACTACTAATGTATGATACCTATATTAAAGATGTACAGTACATTTCTTTTTGGAATCTTATTAAGATAAATTATAATGACACTAAATGAAATAATGTCTAACATAAACAATATTACTTACTTTAACAGAAAATTTTGAGATTAATTTAAGCACATTACTTAAATTAAATATAATAAAATTTATTTACTTTTTCTACATATTGCATTCTTAGAATATTTTTACATATTTAAAATACAAAATTAACAATATATTAAATGCGTATTGTTCATTGCCTTTTGCCCTTAGTTAAATTAAAATTTTTTGGTGATATATTCACTGGTGTGATAATCCCTAAAATTTAAATAACTGGTTTGATTATCACCAAAAATATATTATACGTTTAGATATAAATTCCCTAAATTATAAATTTATAATTATCATAATTGTAGGGATGAAGAAGAGTGTGTTGCTAGGAGAATCTGAAGCATTTAAAAAATACGGAGCACGCCTTTTTCCTACTAAGGTACCTGAATGCCAAAGATATCAAAAATTAAGCGATCAACACTTGGAATGTCTTGCTAGAACACTAACTACGACTATTTATCATCCTGTTGGTACTTGCAAAATGGGCGCTCCAGATGATCCAACAACAGTTGTCGATCCCGAATTAAGGTTTGTAATTTAAATATTTAAAAACACCTATTATTGTTTCTTAAAAATTATTCTCATAGAGTTAGATTTTAATATTAAATTGTTAAAATATGTAAACATGAAATTTTATTTTGCTTTGCCATTAGTTATACTGAGAAGTATTCACACAATTTTAATATTTTTCATAATTTAAAATGTATTATTATTACGTTGTATTGTTGGGATGTATCCTACACGGCATGTTTACCGATGCCTAGTGCTTTACTGCACCAATATCAAGGCATAATTACAGAAAACAAATGTTTTGTTTGCGAGCTGTTTATGTACAGTACTTCTCTGTGTTTAAGAATTTCCTATGTGAAATGTGTTTAGTATGGCTGCCTTTTATAGAATGATGTATTTATAGTTGTGAATCTCTAATGTTTCGAGACTTCTGTGTAATGTATATGGTATGACACTTGTGCAATCAAGATTACTGGCACAATAAGTACCTCAGCCATTCTCTTCAAATGCTTCATTTCGTGGGCAAGTTCTTAGTATTTAGTAATTTTTTCAGTGTATGTATTTTGTTTGTTGTGGGTATTTGGTACAGCTATATCTGTGATGTATATGGGTATGTTTTGTTTATCAATGAGCATGACGTCTGGTCTGTTTTGATGGATTGATTTGTTTGTGATTATGGCACGGTCATAGTATATTTTGTTTGTTGTTTTCTATGACCGTCTGAGGCGTCTATATTTAATTTGGTTAGTTTTGTATGTAGATATTTGTGTTTGTGTGCAAGCTTTTGATGTGTTATATTTGTTATTTTGTTAGATCGATGTAAGTAATCAGTTTGGGATATGATGTATTGTATGATTTCGTGCATGATGTGATACTTCCTACAAGTGCCATCTGTATATAGTTGTGTCTTTTAAAATGTACTTTTTGTACTGTATTTTTGATCTGATCTTCTGTATGGCAATCAAGAACCTTTCTGTCTCTCCAAAGAATAGAGCTAAGAGTCAGCAGTTTGACGCAGTTATGTCAACGTGATCCTGGCTGAATCGTTAGGATACCTACAACAGAGCTTCTTTAGAGCCCATGAGTGTGATGGTATCTGTACGTTTTGTGAACTGTGTTAGATCCTGTAAGTGTTTAACAGTGTACTGTTTTTGTCTACAAGAGTTATTGCTTTGTGTAATTATAATGTTTCTGTTTTCTGTTGAAATACTCTCGCGGTGTTTGTGATGAACGTTTATACATCTGCGAGGTCCCGTACTTCCTTTTTAAGAGGAAGAGTCAGCTTTCTAAGGATGACTTATGGTTGTTGTGTTTTGTTAATATTGTTTGTGTTTACCTTTGGAGTTATTCTAGTTCTGCGTGTGTAAATTGTATAACTCCAAAGAAATATGTCAATACTTGGATGGCACATGTTTTTATTGCATTCAGATATTTTATTAGTATTGAGATTATTGTTTTGTAAGTCTTTGTTTTATTTGTGCATATTCTATGTAGGAATAGTTATTGAGATAGAGAAATAGAAATGACAATAATCCAGCGGTCGTAACCGTCTTGATAGAATGATAATATTCTCGCCTTCGTAACGTCTTTTTGTCCTTTCTCACTTTCGTGTCGTTCCGAACTGTCATCTTTCTCACTTCTCCCCTTACTTGACTCTCTCCTTCGTTCTCCTCGCCTCCCCCGCAACCCCTCGTAAATTTATTGTCTTAACGGTTTAGGAATGTTACTCGTCTAAACCCCACATTCGGCCATTCTGACAGCTAACGAAGTATTCCACTAGTCAGACGAGGACATCGTCCCCGATGTCCTCGTCTGATCGGTGGAATACTTCGTTAGTTGAACGGACCCACGGTTTCATGTTGTCCGCTTGCAGTTTTTTAATTAATTTAATGTTCTCCCTTGCTGTTACTCTAATTTTTGCGGATTTTCTAGACCGTCTTCGATATTTTGAATCACGTGATTGAGTATGATTGTCACGTCGTCTTTGATCAGGACTTCTCGATCTAGATCTATATTTAGATCTTTCTTTCATTTTTTTTTCTTTCTTTATAATATCCTCTTCTATTATAATAAGATCTATCTCTACTTCTGCTTCCATGTTTTCTACTTCTTGAGCGTCTATTTTGTCTCATGTCACGTTTTCGATCATCTGATCTACTATGATAATTTTGTCTGTGTTTTTCTTCTTCCTTTTGCTTTCGTTCTTCTTGCTCTCTTTCTCTCTTATGAACAATTTCTTCACCTGCTGATTTTAATCTTGCGTAACCAACATGCTGTTTTTCCATTGAATGATCATCAGCGCGTTGCTGTGCGTCACCACGTATAAAAAAGGCACCACAAACTTCCATCTGTTTCTCCTGAACAACTGCAACTTCTGCTTGCTTAACGTTTGATGCATGACGTTGCTGTAACCAATGATTAAGTTCTGAAGACTTATGTGAATCTTCTTTTTCTTCTTTTGACTGGTCATACCATTTTATAATGAAAGTTAGATATACCCCTTCGATTTATGCTCGTACCCCTAGGGGTACACGTACCCCCAACTGAGAACCACTGAATTAATCAATATATCCCTCTACAATATGATATTATATTGAATTGTTCGGAAAGTAATTTTTGTTATTTTGTAAAGTTTCGTTATTCCTTGCTCTTCTACTATTCCTTCATCATCTGTGGATGGTTCAGATGTTTTGTGTAACCATTCTTCCATCTCCTTATTAACTTCAGCCTTCTAACTAGCAGATAGCTGTCTTGGATGTTGACAAACTGGAGCATCATTTTTTAAAATAATGTTCATTTTTATCTCTGTTTCTTGTTCCCTGGCTGCTTTGTAGTTTCTTGTTGGATTCAGAGGCTCTCCTCTATATTTTGCATCATTGGTGCGGCTCAACCAACACCACCAACATCAACGCAGGCAACATCGATATCGTATACGTCTGAAATGTTTACTTCTACACTTCTTGCTTTAATAAATTTTACAACACGATCTTCTTTTAAACTGATATGAACTTGTTTCAGAAAGTCTGCTCCCAACGATAACTGATAAGCAAGGAATGAACTTGGAACCACATGTATGGGGATTGAAAATTGGTCTTTGTCAACACTTACTACAGTCCAAAAACTCCCTAGTGTAGAACTCTTTCGTTCACTTACTCCATGAAATTCTAAGAAATTACCAATTAATTTTGGTGCGCCCAACTTTACGTAATCATCGGCTCTCATTAAATTTATGTCACTTCCTGAATCTATAAGTGCCGTGAAGCTCACTTCCTCTATTTTGACTTATTTTATAGGTTTTGACTTAAATTCTTCTACCTTTACTTCATAACTTCTCTTCTCAACATTTTGAGGACATTGAGCCGAAATATAACCAAAATTATTACAACTAAAACATTTTATTCCTTTGTCTTTTTCCGGACAACTTTTACTCACATGGTTTTTCCCGCCACAGTTATAGCAACGTTTTTCATCTCCATAAGAATTATTAGGCTTAATCTCATGCCCTAGCTTCTTAGATCCCATCGTCATTATAGCATTTGGCTTACGACTTGATTTCATGTTTTCATAAATTCGCAGCTTTTGTCAAAATTCTTTGAAAGTAGTAGCACCATAAAGCACTGTCTTGCTTACTTGCTCATCCTGAATTCCATCGATGATATATTGTATCACTGATTCTTCCTCAATCGTAATTTGTGACGAAATTTCAATCATCCGATACATATATTCCTGATAAGTTTCATTTTGATGCTTCACTTCCATCGACAGTTGTTTATGCATCTTTCTGCTGTTCAGTTTTGGAGAAAATTCGGCGCAAAGGGCTTCTTTTAATGCTCGCCATGACTTAGTACATTGTTCGTAGTTTACGTACATTCTTGCTGAACCTCTGTAGTCGTTTTGCGTAAATTATCTTCTGCATGCCATTCCAGTTACACATTTCCGCCATGTCTTCGAAATTAGATATCCACTTTACATTCTTTCCGTCGTCACCCCTGAACGTTTCAAGGGATTCATCAACATCTCTAAATGTAAACATTGGCTTAGAGTACTCACTTGTATGTCGCATAATATCACTATCTTCGTCCTCACTTTCGTCAGCATCGTCGTCGCCTTGCACGTCGTTGTCTCTGGCGTTCTCAATCAAAAGTGCCGCCTCCAATCTTTGCACCAACTCTCTCTTGTTACCCGTGGTCGTCCTAGTTCGATTTTCAGATCAGCACACTTAAGATGTTTCACATCCGACATCGTATTGCCCTTAGTTACAACAGTCAGTCGTAGTTCTTCGTCGTTCACCGCAGCGTCACTAACTCCGCCATCTTGTCTGGACTCCATTGCCCTTCTAAAAGTTCTCGTAAGAATTTCTCAATATCCCGGACGAGCCCCCAAAATTTGTAGGAATAGTTATTGAGATAGAGAAATAGAAATGACAATAATCCAGCGGTCGTAACCGTCTTGATAGAATGATAATATTCTCGCCTTCGTAACGCCTTTTAGCCCTTTCTCACTTTCGTGTCGTCCCCAACTGTCGTCTTTCTTACTTCGTCCCTTACTTGACTCTCTCCCTCGTTCTCCTCGCCTCCCCCTCAACCCCGCGTAAATTTATTGTCTTAACGGTTTAGGATTGTTGCTTGTCTAAACCCCACATCTATGATGTTAGAATCCTAAATATTAGTAAGCTTCTCTTTCATCCATGGATTCAATGACATTTCTGAGTACAGAATCATCCTTCTTCAGAATTTCTTTCTTTTTTTTTCTATGTGAAGTGTTCTGATTTGTCTCGACCAGGGATGGGCAACACGTAGACCGCGGTCGAACGGTCGACCGCAAAGGTTTTGTAAGTCCTCGCGAAGCTAAAGTTGAACAATTTGCTTTCACTTAAATTAATGTTTAAAAATCTTAATTCGATAATTTATTCTTACAATAATAGACTGTCTGTGCAACGTACCCATACTATTTGTATTTATCCCGATGAACAATGCAAATGAATGTTAACGCATGCTCATATAAAAATCCTAAAATTGTTTGCCCATATTCATAGTCGCCCGCAGACTATATTTTTTTACCAAAAAAGTAGCCCCTAAGGGATAAAAGTTTGGACACACCTGGTCTAGACCAAATTCCATTTGAATGTCAGTGGAGTAAGTGTGTGCAACTTCTAAAAGATGATTTAGCTGAGCTTGTGTAGACGCATATAGTTTTACGTCGTCCATGTAGATGAGGTAAGATAATATATAATGTATTGTTTTGTTGTGTTTAATGTTGTATCAAATTATTGGTCAATGGGTTCAAGGTGGACAAAACTAGAGTAGACTTAATGAATCTCTCTTAAAAATGTCTCGTATTATATGTGTTTGGTTTGTTTTGGTATACGTGTCGTGAAGTCTGAAGTGCAGTGTTCTCCTGTGTTGCATTGTCTTTTCTAAAAATGTAATGAGCGTTGATTGTATTTTGTATAAGTGTAGTGTATGCAGTAGTGTAAAAGTATGTGGGATGCTGTCGAATGCCTTTCTGTAAGCTATGTATGCTATGTATAGGCTTTTGTTTTGTTTCTGTGCTTCTCGTAGAATGAATGAGTCTATGAGTAACTGCTTTTTGTATCCCATGTGGTTTTTACGTCATTCTTTTTGCTGCTGGAGAGAATGTTGTATTGTTGTATGTGATGGTATTTTGTTTGTAATGCATGAAGTGTAGAATGTAGGAAGTCAAATGATTGTTCATTATTGGGTAAGATCTTTCGTGTTATCATTTTTGTAAGAAGAGTCTTTTGGTATTGTCCTATATTTTAAAAAAATTTGGCATGTCTTATGGTTTCTGAATGTGTACGTGAAATTTTTGGCTAATTCCTGGTGCAGAGGAATGAATGTTTTGTACCAGAAATTATGAATGCTATCTGCAATTGGCGCCTTCCAACTGTGTGTTCTTTGTATTGCATGTTGGATATCTTGTATGCTTATTTCAATATAAGAGATGATTCTTCTTTTTTCCTTGATCCAACACGTTTTGTTTTTGTGTGTGACTAGATTGGACCAAAGAGCAGATCAATAATCTATGAATTGTTTTTCTGTTGGTGCACCATTGTGCTGTGATTGTATGGTGGGTTTTATACATAGTTGTCTGTAAAATATTGATTATGAATAATTTATTTTGTTGTTTTCGCAGCATACAGACTACGTTTCAGTTTTTCGACTTACTCGTTAGCTGCAAGTTTTTGTTTGAGTGTGTCCATGTATTGTGTTGTTCGTGTTGTGTGTGTGTGTTTTAATTTTCCTGAATATTTTCTTAACCTCTTTTATTAACTTTAATATTATGATGCCTTTAGTGTTATGTCAACCTGTCTAATTGTTTGAAATGTTATTAATTTGTATTTCTAGTTTTATTTGCAAGCTTATGATTTGTCTGTGTTTTTAATGTATCTGTTTGGCATTGTGGTCCACTTGGCTGGATTGCTGCTGAAGCACTTTGGCTGGATTGGTGTGTATTATCCATTGTGTATATGTATGAGATAGTGAATGTGTCTGTGATACAGCAGCCATACTTGGGCCAGCGCTGTGTTCACCACCGGTAGCTAAGAGAGACTTTAGTAGATTTCTTGAACGTGAATCTCTGCCTAACTCACGTACTCGGACCTTGTTAACCCTGACGACGTTCGAACCGATATCATGCTGTGAAAGTGTGACTACCATTTTTATTTTCTCCAAGAAGAGAGTGAGCTTATATATCTAAAGCTGAGTGTTTATAAATCTGACGCCCCTAACGTGGGAATCGATGCTGTTTAGCAGCCACCCACGCTGCTTATGGGTCACTCTTTACTTCATTTCTCTCTATAAACCTTACTAGTATGGGTGACTCTACCGAAAGCTTATGTTCCCGCCGGCATCACTCTATAGTTTATTATAACTACTGAGCTCTCTCACTCCGAAAGGAGGTGATTAGCGAGAGTTATTATTTTTATTATTTTAACTCTTTCCTCACCGTTGGTATTAACAGGGATTATTTTTTCCATATCCATTGCGGTGAGCGACTGGTAGGTGAGACTGTTTATTTGTTATTAAAATTACAGGCAACTTTAGATGGCATTGTGTTTAATTTCAATAAAACAGACAATATTTTTCTTATAAAAATGAAAATAATATACAACAATTTGAAAAATACAGTAAAATTAATTTCGTTAGGACGGTTATTAATAATAATTATAATAAATTTATGAAAATAGTACATGTATTAAATTACGAAGGGTCATATTTTTATTTATAATTGACGAAAATTGTGTAATTGATAATTCTTTTAATCAAAATTTAAAAAATCCAATTTCATTTTCATTCATTTATAGTTTAATTATTTTAAAATACTGTATAGTATAAATGATAAAGATATAATTAAATAAACTATTTTATTTGTAAATATAATTATAATTTCATTCATGTCTTAATCTGAAATTTCAAAATCCTTCCGACAGAATTTATAAAATTTTATAAATATGATACTGTGGATATTTTTATTTGTATATGAAAATAATTATTTGTATGAATGATAAGAAAAAAGATTAAAAGAAACAAATGGAATCATAAAAATCAATAAAGATCATAAGGAAGAGAAAAGAAGAGACATAAGGAAGAAATGAAAAATATACAAATATTTCATAGAAACTAAATTTTTTAAATGTTTTATTTATAAACATAGAAATGTCCTATTAATTTGACAAAAAATTATTAATTTATATCACTTCTTATAAAATAATAAAATGGTGAATTTTTAATGTAGTTTATACGAATTTTTTATAATTTTTATAACAAATCTATCACGGTCAGTCGGCTATTACTAGATTTATTTTAATATTAATACAGTTAATATTAAAATAACTGTATTATTATTAACTGTAATATTAAAATAACTGTATTATTATTAACTGTAATATTAAAATAACTGTATTATTATTAACTGTAATATTAAAATAACTGTATTATTATTAACTGTAATATTAAAATAACTGTATTATTATTAACTGTAATATTAAAATAACTGTATTATTATTAACTGTAATATTAAAATAACTGTATTATTATTAACTGTAATATTAAAATAACTGTATTAGCAGCCACCCACGCTGCTTATGGGTCACTCTTTACTTCATTTCTCTCTATAAACCTTACTTTTTGCATAACATTTGAAATTTAGTAATTATGGTAGAGCTATTCTTTAATCTTCTTTAAAATAAAAACTAATTAAATGAAATAATATCTCTACAAAGAACTTTTAAAATTTATACAGTAGGAAAGTATTATTTTTTAATCTAGTAAAATTTACATTTGTTTTGTAAATCAAGCTATTTATTAATAATCTGTGCCAAATACTGTGACTGTCCTATTTCTACTATCTGATTAATATATAAAGATTTTTTCGAGGAAAAAAAAATGTGTGACTTCATGGCATGATAACTTCGATTCTTTCAACCGTGAATTATAAAAACATGCCTCTTATAATAATAATAATATTGTATTAATTAACAGTATTTTTATAATTAAACATAATTTCAAATTCTATATATTTCCCTCAATAGTGAATAGTAAAAGTTATGCTTTCTAGTATAGGCTATAAATATTTCAGAAAAAATTACAGTATACATTTTATCTAATTAATCATATGAACTAGATTAATCAGAGATAGATTTAAAAATTCTAGTATTAATCAACTCATATGATCTAATTACTTGAATATTTATATAAATACATTTGTTGTATTTATATAAATATAATATTGTTATCATTTTAACATTATTATTAATACTTTTTATTCTTGTTTTTGCATAAATATGTTTCTTCATCATTATCATTTTTCAGCTCCTGCTTCAAGATACTTTATTCACGTGTTTTTTCCTTATTTTCCAGAGTGAAAGGTGTATCTGGATTAAGGGTAGTCGATGCTTCTGTTATGCCTGAAATCATCTCAGGGAACACAAATGCTCCAACGATAATGATAGCAGAGAAGGCTGCTGATATGATCTTAGGATACAAAACATATCTACATAATGAAACGTGATATAACTTAGTTTAATTTTAATTATCATTTTCATATGTATATTATTCTCATAATTTAAACTGTAAATTAAAAGAAATAATTGTACATATTAGCATCATCTTTTAGACAATTTTAAATTAATAAATCATTTTAAATTATATTTTTTTACATTTATTGAGAATTATTAGAATGGGTTACAACAGATCACAAACGAACCTTGTCCAGTTTTTCCCTGACGTATATGAATAATAATAATTATTATTATTTGTTATAAACTATAGATTAAAAAGACTATAAGCTGAATATTTATATAATAATGTTCTGTTATTACACAAATTTATGTTAATGACTTTGATCAATTGTCTGGAAAATTACTCGTGAAGCGATCGTGTACCATGCTCAATATAAAAATATGTACCAGGCTCAATATAAACACTCATATTTTAATCATTTTTAAATGAAAATTTAACCGTAAAACCGATCTGTTAAGTTATAAAATTTATGTATATGTATCTTGGTCCCAGTGGGACCAAGATAAATGACCACTACAGAAAGGTGGTGACTATATGGAGAATACATACATTATAACAAACAAATCCCCATGACACATTGTTTTGTAGGTTTTGTGAGTTTATTTCTATTAATGTTTCATATAGCAGAATACACATTAATTGCATCAAAAACTGTATAAATTGAGATATCCTCTCTTTGAAGTTGTCCACTGTTATATCATCTACATCATTTCATTCTTTACATAGTACCTTCTCTGAAATGACATGTCTTTACTTAAATGATTCGAGCGAACCATTTGATGCATTAGCGTTATAAATATAAAGCTTCTCTGCAAATATGAATATAATGTAAATAGCCATAATGTAAATAAGAGTAGACGTAGAATAAGCAATAGAGCATATGTAGTTTTTGATTTTTTAATAATTTCGCCCTCCGGACACTAAGAAGACCTTTAATCATTCCCATCGTGGATTCGGCCAGGACCACAATGAGGCGTCTCAGTGATGAATAGGATAGACAACCTTCAAGAAATTACTGGGTTTTTCGAACCCAGGTTTTCAGAGCGATAGATTGGATTGGATTAATGGAATAAAGCAACGCGACATATGGGCGATCTGCCAAGGAAGAATGCTTCTCGGGAAGACTTTCTATGGGAAAGTGGCCTCTATTTAGGCACGTGAAGAAAATTCAGAAAATTCCTAGTAGTTCCAAATTCCAAAACAAGAGATTTCGTTTCAACTTGAGATATTTTCCTAATAAAATTCTTGCGATATTTTATTTTAACAAATTTTTATTTTTTGTTACTTGCGCTTCTTCTGAGATTCGATCGATAGGAACCAGCACGTGCTCTACGATTAAATTTCTGTGGGCACTTAATTGAAATATAAAACCAGAGATAGTTTTCTATAAATAATTTGGCTGTATTTAAGGCATGAATGTGATTATATTGATAACAAAGGTATATTGATAACTAGATTTCAAAAATAAATTTTAAGGGTAATAGCTTACAGCAATAGACAAATTCTAAAAACCCACACAAGAAACGACAACGATAATCATAAAATATCGAAAAGTTTGAAAAAATGTAACATATAACTGAGGCGTAAAAGCCTTTTTGAATTCAGCTGATAAAAAACTGATTAATGAGTCGATTCATAAAAATGTGTTTTTTTTTTTTTTTCAACAAAATGGAACGTTTGCACAAGATCTTCAAACAGAGTTTTAAAACATATACAATTTAGTGATAATCCTAAAAATAATTAGTTTATATAAAATATTAATGAAAAAAATTACTACTTAGTAGGATACATTTCTGTGATATTGTCTGTAAGTGTGTCTAATCATTAAGTTTACGTGACAAAGACCACGTCTACTCGTCGAGAAACCAGTTAGTGAATTGCCTCGAGTGTTAAACAAATGAAAAAGATTTTAAAAAATGGTATCTTCCCCACCCTTTCTTATTCAATATTCCACCAACCTGATTTCTATTCACTTTTAGATAGTTTACCTGTTACCTTATTCGTCATAACCTATATGTAAATTAAATTACTGTATTTAAATTATATCTGATGTATTTTTCATATTTTATATAATTAATGATTAAATAATATCAATTTGTTAATAGATAATAAGGACTAATTATTATATAAGGATTAACTAATTAATTTTAAATTTTCTTAAATAATAAAAAACAAACATCGAAATTTAAACATTTTTTTAAAATTATTTTTTTAGAATTAAACTTTTTCTGAAACTAAACTAAGTTTTACAATAAGAAATTAAATGTAAGCTTCTTTAAATTTAAATTTTCATTCTAGTTTCTTTTGTTTTATGCTTACGGTACATAATTTTCGTTTGTTATGCAACATGAAAGCTTTATTTTTAACATTTTAACTTGTATGTTCCGAACAATGTACAGTACTTAATTTAGAAAGTGATATTCCCATTTACCTACATTATAAGGGCTGGCCCAAAACTCAGTTAACAGTTACACAGTGAAAGAGCTTTAACAATATTATTAAAAGTAAACAGTTTATGCTTAATACAAATTTATAACATCCTAACACATTGATGTAAATCTTCAGAGTAAATGACACTCATTGTTCCTGGTTCTTCTTAATAATTAAATCACTTGATAAACGAGTGATTCGGCATCCAGCCTATTATTAAACATTCTTTTATCCTTTCACAGTCTTTTTTTTTATGATCTTTCTACAAATTTGCAAGACATTCATTCATCTAAATAAAATTTATAATTCATATTTAACAAGCACGTTACAAATATGTAATGAAGCAAATAGCATCCTGTTTGAATGGAACCGAAGAAAATGACGTATAGATAATAATATGTTAACCATTTTAAACCAGTTTTAATTATTTGATAATTATTATCTTAAAATAAACTCGGTTAAGTGACTTTTGAGCAGTGTTCTACGTTAAAAAATTATAAAAATTTATAATAATAAGAAAAATGAATGAAAATAAACGACGATTAATGAAAAACACTTTATTTCTCGAAAATTAATAGTGACTTAATCTATGATCTGTAATTTATGTTTGAGATTTTGCTGTTATCTGCTTTCTATGATCATTGAAATGTCATTACTCTAAATGAAAGTTCCTAATTAAAATAATTTTGGCACATTCTAAATCATATATTTTAGTTATAAGAGTAGATTTAAATACAATTAACTCAATTTAATTTAAACAATTATTATTAAATTAATTGTCTAGAACATCTCGATGCATTTTATTATTTGGAGATGATTTATATCATTGATTTATAGTGTTAAAATTCAAGTTATAACTTGATTATTGTGACGTCCTCACAAAACCAGGTTGGAATTTTTAATCATAATTTTACTTAAAAATAAAGTAAATAATATAGGCTACACCTTAGAGGATCGATAGAGATATATCATTGATTTCAGTTTATCGTAAGGATCAATTCTATACCATATTTACCGCTTTAGGTATTAGGTGAAAATTTTAAATTGAAATCACATGACTTCCGGTCCCTACCGAAAGTTCGTATATAGTTAATTAAAATAAACACCACCAGCTGAAACTTACTCGTATGTAAATCAGCAAAGTGTCATTCTATTTTGCAAGTGTCAGACAAATGATCGTTTCTGACAAACAAATGTCTGCTAGGACTATTAACAATGAGGAAATGTTCCTGATAAATCAGTAGCTAATCAAGTATGCCTCAGAGAAAGCATTTTGATGATTCATTGTCATGGAGAGCTGTTCATTTCTGCATTTTTGCCACGTACAGTACTGTACATTCGTGTGTTTACTTTAGTTTTTAGTTTTAGACACGAGTATAGTAAAAATTTCCCACCAAAAAAATTTGTGATTTTACTATGGCTAAGATATAATATACATTAATTAATTTTTAAGCAAGAGCTTACAAATTTAAGAAATCCAGCAACGAGTTGCTTATCTTTTCCGGTAACCTTCGGTGGCGCTATCTGTTATCATATTTTGTTTTAAAAAACTTTTTATACTTTTTAACTATTATAAAATGGCAAAATTATTAATTTTGAGANCTCACTTTCGTGTCGTTCCGAACTGTCATCTTTCTCACTTCTCCCCTTACTTGACTCTCTCCTTCGTTCTCCTCGCCTCCCCCGCAACCCCTCGTAAATTTATTGTCTTAACGGTTTAGGAATGTTACTCGTCTAAACCCCACATTCGGCCATTCTGACAGCTAACGAAGTATTCCACTAGTCAGACGAGGACATCGTCCCCGATGTCCTCGTCTGATCGGTGGAATACTTCGTTAGTTGAACGGACCCACGGTTTCATGTTGTCCGCTTGCAGTTTTTTAATTAATTTAATGTTCTCCTTTGCTGTTACTCTAATTTTTGCGGATTTTCTAGACCGTCTTCGATATTTTGAATCACGTGATTGAGTATGATTGTCACGTCGTCTTTGATCAGGACTTCTCGATCTAGATCTATATTTAGATCTTTCTTTCATTTTTCTTTCTTTCTTTATAATATCCTCTTCTATTATAATAAGATCTATCTCTACTTCTGCTTCCATGTTTTCTACTTCTTGAGCGTCTATTTTGTCTCATGTCACGTTTTCGATCATCTGATCTACTATGATAATTTTGTCTGTGTTTTTCTTCTTCCTTTTGCTTTCGTTCTTCTTGCTCTCTTTCTCTCTTATGAACAATTTCTTCACCTGCTGATTTTAATCTTGCGTAACCAACATGCTGTTTTTCCATTGAATGATCATCAGCGCGTTGCTGTGCGTCACCACGTATAAAAAAGGCACCACAAACTTCCATCTGTTTCTCCTGAACAACTGCAACTTCTGCTTGCTTAACGTTTGATGCATGACGTTGCTGTAACCAATGATTAAGTTCTGAAGACTTATGTGAATCTTCTTTTTCTTCTTTTGACTGGTCATACCATTTTATAATGAAAGTTAGATATACCCCTTCGATTTATGCTCGTACCCCTAGGGGTACACGTACCCCCAACTGAGAACCACTGAATTAATCAATATATCCCTCTACAATATGATATTATATTGAATTGTTCGGAAAGTAATTTTTGTTATTTTGTAAAGTTTCGTTATTCCTTGCTCTTCTACTATTCCTTCATCATCTGTGGATGGTTCAGATGTTTTGTGTAACCATTCTTCCATCTCCTTATTAACTTCAGCCTTCTAACTAGCAGATAGCTGTCTTGGATGTTGACAAACTGGAGCATCATTTTTTAAAATAATGTTCATTTTTATCTCTGTTTCTTGTTCCCTGGCTGCTTTGTAGTTTCTTGTTGGATTCAGAGGCTCTCCTCTATATTTTGCATCATTGGTGCGGCTCAACCAACACCACCAACATCAACGCAGGCAACATCGATATCGTATACGTCTGAAATGTTTACTTCTACACTTCTTGCTTTAATAAATTTTACAACACGATCTTCTTTTAAACTGATATGAACTTGTTTCAGAAAGTCTGCTCCCAACGATAACTGATAAGCAAGGAATGAACTTGGAACCACATGTATGGGGATTGAAAATTGGTCTTTGTCAACACTTACTACAGTCCAAAAACTCCCTAGTGTAGAACTCTTTCGTTCACTTACTCCATGAAATTCTAAGAAATTACCAATTAATTTTGGTGCGCCCAACTTTACGTAATCATCGGCTCTCATTAAATTTATGTCACTTCCTGAATCTATAAGTGCCGTGAAGCTCACTTCCTCTATTTTGACTTATTTTATAGGTTTTGACTTAAATTCTTCTACCTTTACTTCATAACTTCTCTTCTCAACATTTTGAGGACATTGAGCCGAAATATAACCAAAATTATTACAACTAAAACATTTTATTCCTTTGTCTTTTTCCGGACAACTTTTACTCACATGGTTTTTCCCGCCACAGTTATAGCAACGTTTTTCATCTCCATAAGAATTATTAGGCTTAATCTCATGCCCTAGCTTCTTAGATCCCATCGTCATTATAGCATTTGGCTTACGACTTGATTTCATGTTTTCATAAATTCGCAGCTTTTGTCAAAATTCTTTGAAAGTAGTAGCACCATAAAGCACTGTCTTGCTTACTTGCTCATCCTGAATTCCATCGATGATATATTGTATCACTGATTCTTCCTCAATCGTAATTTGTGACGAAATTTCAATCATCCGATACATATATTCCTGATAAGTTTCATTTTGATGCTTCACTTCCATCGACAGTTGTTTATGCATCTTTCTGCTGTTCAGTTTTGGAGAAAATTCGGCGCAAAGGGCTTCTTTTAATGCTCGCCATGACTTAGTACATTGTTCGTAGTTTACGTACATTCTTGCTGAACCTCTGTAGTCGTTTTGCGTAAATTATCTTCTGCATGCCATTCCAGTTACACATTTCCGCCATGTCTTCGAAATTAGATATCCACTTTACATTCTTTCCGTCGTCACCCCTGAACGTTTCAAGGGATTCATCAACATCTCTAAATGTAAACATTGGCTTAGAGTACTCACTTGTATGTCGCATAATATCACTATCTTCGTCCTCACTTTCGTCAGCATCGTCGTCGCCTTGCACGTCGTTGTCTCTGGCGTTCTCAATCAAAAGTGCCGCCTCCAATCTTTGCACCAACTCTCTCTTGTTACCCGTGGTCGTCCTAGTTCGATTTTCAGATCAGCACACTTAAGATGTTTCACATCCGACATCGTATTGCCCTTAGTTACAACAGTCAGTCGTAGTTCTTCGTCGTTCACCGCAGCGTCACTAACTCCGCCATCTTGTCTGGACTCCATTGCCCTTCTAAAAGTTCTCGTAAGAATTTCTCAATATCCCGGACGAGCCCCCAAAATTTGTAGGAATAGTTATTGAGATAGAGAAATAGAAATGACAATAATCCAGCGGTCGTAACCGTCTTGATAGAATGATAATATTCTCGCCTTCGTAACGCCTTTTAGCCCTTTCTCACTTTCGTGTCGTCCCCAACTGTCGTCTTTCTTACTTCGTCCCTTACTTGACTCTCTCCCTCGTTCTCCTCGCCTCCCCCTCAACCCCGCGTAAATTTATTGTCTTAACGGTTTAGGATTGTTGCTTGTCTAAACCCCACATCTATGATGTTAGAATCCTAAATATTAGTAAGCTTCTCTTTCATCCATGGATTCAATGACATTTCTGAGTACAGAATCATCCTTCTTCAGAATTTCTTTCTTTTTTTTTCTATGTGAAGTGTTCTGATTTGTCTCGACCAGGGATGGGCAACACGTAGACCGCGGTCGAACGGTCGACCGCAAAGGTTTTGTAAGTCCTCGCGAAGCTAAAGTTGAACAATTTGCTTTCACTTAAATTAATGTTTAAAAATCTTAATTCGATAATTTATTCTTACAATAATAGACTGTCTGTGCAACGTACCCATACTATTTGTATTTATCCCGATGAACAATGCAAATGAATGTTAACGCATGCTCATATAAAAATCCTAAAATTGTTTGCCCATATTCATAGTCGCCCGCAGACTATATTTTTTTACCAAAAAAGTAGCCCCTAAGGGATAAAAGTTTGGACACACCTGGTCTAGACCAAATTCCATTTGAATGTCAGTGGAGTAAGTGTGTGCAACTTCTAAAAGATGATTTAGCTGAGCTTGTGTAGACGCATATAGTTTTACGTCGTCCATGTAGATGAGGTAAGATAATATATAATGTATTGTTTTGTTGTGTTTAATGTTGTATCAAATTATTGGTCAATGGGTTCAAGGTGGACAAAACTAGAGTAGACTTAATGAATCTCTCTTAAAAATGTCTCGTATTATATGTGTTTGGTTTGTTTTGGTATACGTGTCGTGAAGTCTGAAGTGCAGTGTTCTCCTGTGTTGCATTGTCTTTTCTAAAAATGTAATGAGCGTTGATTGTATTTTGTATAAGTGTAGTGTATGCAGTAGTGTAAAAGTATGTGGGATGCTGTCGAATGCCTTTCTGTAAGCTATGTATGCTATGTATAGGCTTTTGTTTTGTTTCTGTGCTTCTCGTAGAATGAATGAGTCTATGAGTAACTGCTTTTTGTATCCCATGTGGTTTTTACGTCATTCTTTTTGCTGCTGGAGAGAATGTTGTATTGTTGTATGTGATGGTATTTTGTTTGTAATGCATGAAGTGTAGAATGTAGGAAGTCAAATGATTGTTCATTATTGGGTAAGATCTTTCGTGTTATCATTTTTGTAAGAAGAGTCTTTTGGTATTGTCCTATATTTTAAAAAAATTTGGCATGTCTTATGGTTTCTGAATGTGTACGTGAAATTTTTGGCTAATTCCTGGTGCAGAGGAATGAATGTTTTGTACCAGAAATTATGAATGCTATCTGCAATTGGCGCCTTCCAACTGTGTGTTCTTTGTATTGCATGTTGGATATCTTGTATGCTTATTTCAATATAAGAGATGATTCTTCTTTTTTCCTTGATCCAACACGTTTTGTTTTTGTGTGTGACTAGATTGGACCAAAGAGCAGATCAATAATCTATGAATTGTTTTTCTGTTGGTGCACCATTGTGCTGTGATTGTATGGTGGGTTTTATACATAGTTGTCTGTAAAATATTGATTATGAATAATTTATTTTGTTGTTTTCGCAGCATACAGACTACGTTTCAGTTTTTCGACTTACTCGTTAGCTGCAAGTTTTTGTTTGAGTGTGTCCATGTATTGTGTTGTTCGTGTTGTGTGTGTGTGTTTTAATTTTCCTGAATATTTTCTTAACCTCTTTTATTAACTTTAATATTATGATGCCTTTAGTGTTATGTCAACCTGTCTAATTGTTTGAAATGTTATTAATTTGTATTTCTAGTTTTATTTGCAAGCTTATGATTTGTCTGTGTTTTTAATGTATCTGTTTGGCATTGTGGTCCACTTGGCTGGATTGCTGCTGAAGCACTTTGGCTGGATTGGTGTGTATTATCCATTGTGTATATGTATGAGATAGTGAATGTGTCTGTGATACAGCAGCCATACTTGGGCCAGCGCTGTGTTCACCACCGGTAGCTAAGAGAGACTTTAGTAGATTTCTTGAACGTGAATCTCTGCCTAACTCACGTACTCGGACCTTGTTAACCCTGACGACGTTCGAACCGATATCATGCTGTGAAAGTGTGACTACCATTTTTATTTTCTCCAAGAAGAGAGTGAGCTTATATATCTAAAGCTGAGTGTTTATAAATCTGACGCCCCTAACGTGGGAATCGATGCTGTTTAGCAGCCACCCACGCTGCTTATGGGTCACTCTTTACTTCATTTCTCTCTATAAACCTTACTAGTATGGGTGACTCTACCGAAAGCTTATGTTCCCGCCGGCATCACTCTATAGTTTATTATAACTACTGAGCTCTCTCTCTCCGAAAGGAGGTGATTAGCGAGAGTTATTATTTTTATTATTTTAACTCTTTCCTCACCGTTGGTATTAACAGGGATTATTTTTTCCATATCCATTGCGGTGAGCGACTGGTAGGTGAGACTGTTTATTTGTTATTAAAATTACAGGCAACTTTAGATGGCATTGTGTTTAATTTCAATAAAACAGACAATATTTTTCTTATAAAAATGAAAATAATATACAACAATTTGAAAAATACAGTAAAATTAATTTCGTTAGGACGGTTATTAATAATAATTATAATAAATTTATGAAAATAGTACATGTATTAAATTACGAAGGGTCATATTTTTATTTATAATTGACGAAAATTGTGTAATTGATAATTCTTTTAATCAAAATTTAAAAAATCCAATTTCATTTTCATTCATTTATAGTTTAATTATTTTAAAATACTGTATAGTATAAATGATAAAGATATAATTAAATAAACTATTTTATTTGTAAATATAATTATAATTTCATTCATGTCTTAATCTGAAATTTCAAAATCCTTCCGACAGAATTTATAAAATTTTATAAATATGATACTGTGGATATTTTTATTTGTATATGAAAATAATTATTTGTATGAATGATAAGAAAAAAGATTAAAAGAAACAAATGGAATCATAAAAATCAATAAAGATCATAAGGAAGAGAAAAGAAGAGACATAAGGAAGAAATGAAAAATATACAAATATTTCATAGAAACTAAATTTTTAAATGTACTTATTTATAAACATAGAAATGTCCTATTAATTTGACAAAAAATTATTAATTTATATCACTTCTTATAAAATAATAAAATGGTGAATTTTTAATGTAGTTTATACGAATTTTTTATAATTTTTATAACAAATCTATCACGGTCAGTCGGCTATTACTAGATTTATTTTAATATTAATACAGTTAATATTAAAATAACTGTATTATTATTAACTGTAATATTAAAATAACTGTATTATTATTAACTGTAATATTAAAATAACTGTATTATTATTAACTGTAATATTAAAATAACTGTATTATTATTAACTGTAATATTAAAATAACTGTATTATTATTAACTGTAATATTAAAATAACTGTATTATTATTAACTGTAATATTAAAATAACTGTATTATTATTAACTGTAATATTAAAATAACTGTATTAGCAGCCACCCACGCTGCTTATGGGTCACTCTTTACTTCATTTCTCTCTATAAACCTTACTTTTTGCATAACATTTGAAATTTAGTAATTATGGTAGAGCTATTCTTTAATCTTCTTTAAAATAAAAACTAATTAAATGAAATAATATCTCTACAAAGAACTTTTAAAATTTATACAGTAGGAAAGTATTATTTTTTAATCTAGTAAAATTTACATTTGTTTTGTAAATCAAGCTATTTATTAATAATCTGTGCCAAATACTGTGACTGTCCTATTTCTACTATCTGATTAATATATAAAGATTTTTTCGAGGAAAAAAAAATGTGTGACTTCATGGCATGATAACTTCGATTCTTTCAACCGTGAATTATAAAAACATGCCTCTTATAATAATAATAATATTGTATTAATTAACAGTATTTTTATAATTAAACATAATTTCAAATTCTATATATTTCCCTCAATAGTGAATAGTAAAAGTTATGCTTTCTAGTATAGGCTATAAATATTTCAGAAAAAATTACAGTATACATTTTATCTAATTAATCATATGAACTAGATTAATCAGAGATAGATTTAAAAATTCTAGTATTAATCAACTCATATGATCTAATTACTTGAATATTTATATAAATACATTTGTTGTATTTATATAAATATAATATTGTTATCATTTTAACATTATTATTAATACTTTTTATTCTTGTTTTTGCATAAATATGTTTCTTCATCATTATCATTTTTCAGCTCCTGCTTCAAGATACTTTATTCACGTGTTTTTTCCTTATTTTCCAGAGTGAAAGGTGTATCTGGATTAAGGGTAGTCGATGCTTCTGTTATGCCTGAAATCATCTCAGGGAACACAAATGCTCCAACGATAATGATAGCAGAGAAGGCTGCTGATATGATCTTAGGATACAAAACATATCTACATAATGAAACGTGATATAACTTAGTTTAATTTTAATTATCATTTTCATATGTATATTATTCTCATAATTTAAACTGTAAATTAAAAGAAATAATTGTACATATTAGCATCATCTTTTAGACAATTTTAAATTAATAAATCATTTTAAATTATATTTTTTTACATTTATTGAGAATTATTAGAATGGGTTACAACAGATCACAAACGAACCTTGTCCAGTTTTTCCCTGACGTATATGAATAATAATAATTATTATTATTTGTTATAAACTATAGATTAAAAAGACTATAAGCTGAATATTTATATAATAATGTTCTGTTATTACACAAATTTATGTTAATGACTTTGATCAATTGTCTGGAAAATTACTCGTGAAGCGATCGTGTACCATGCTCAATATAAAAATATGTACCAGGCTCAATATAAACACTCATATTTTAATCATTTTTAAATGAAAATTTAACCGTAAAACCGATCTGTTAAGTTATAAAATTTATGTATATGTATCTTGGTCCCAGTGGGACCAAGATAAATGACCACTACAGAAAGGTGGTGACTATATGGAGAATACATACATTATAACAAACAAATCCCCATGACACATTGTTTTGTAGGTTTTGTGAGTTTATTTCTATTAATGTTTCATATAGCAGAATACACATTAATTGCATCAAAAACTGTATAAATTGAGATATCCTCTCTTTGAAGTTGTCCACTGTTATATCATCTACATCATTTCATTCTTTACATAGTACCTTCTCTGAAATGACATGTCTTTACTTAAATGATTCGAGCGAACCATTTGATGCATTAGCGTTATAAATATAAAGCTTCTCTGCAAATATGAATATAATGTAAATAGCCATAATGTAAATAAGAGTAGACGTAGAATAAGCAATAGAGCATATGTAGTTTTTGATTTTTTAATAATTTCGCCCTCCGGACACTAAGAAGACCTTTAATCATTCCCATCGTGGATTCGGCCAGGACCACAATGAGGCGTCTCAGTGATGAATAGGATAGACAACCTTCAAGAAATTACTGGGTTTTTCGAACCCAGGTTTTCAGAGCGATAGATTGGATTGGATTAATGGAATAAAGCAACGCGACATATGGGCGATCTGCCAAGGAAGAATGCTTCTCGGGAAGACTTTCTATGGGAAAGTGGCCTCTATTTAGGCACGTGAAGAAAATTCAGAAAATTCCTAGTAGTTCCAAATTCCAAAACAAGAGATTTCGTTTCAACTTGAGATATTTTCCTAATAAAATTCTTGCGATATTTTATTTTAACAAATTTTTATTTTTTGTTACTTGCGCTTCTTCTGAGATTCGATCGATAGGAACCAGCACGTGCTCTACGATTAAATTTCTGTGGGCACTTAATTGAAATATAAAACCAGAGATAGTTTTCTATAAATAATTTGGCTGTATTTAAGGCATGAATGTGATTATATTGATAACAAAGGTATATTGATAACTAGATTTCAAAAATAAATTTTAAGGGTAATAGCTTACAGCAATAGACAAATTCTAAAAACCCACACAAGAAACGACAACGATAATCATAAAATATCGAAAAGTTTGAAAAAATGTATATAACTGAGGCGTAAAAGCCTTTTTGAATTCAGCTGATAAAAAATTGATTAATGACTCGATTCATAAAAATGTGTTTTTTTTTTTCAACAAAATGCGAAAGTTTGCACAAGGTCTTCAAACAGAGTTTTAAAACATATACAATTTAGTGATAATCCTAAAAATAATTAGTTTATATAAAATATTAATGAAAAAAATTACTACTTAGTAGGATACATTTCTGTGATATTGTCTGTAAGTGTGTCTAATCATTAAGTTTACGTGACAAAGACCACGTCTACTCGTCGAGAAACCAGTTAGTGAATTGCCTCGAGTGTTAAACAAATGAAAAAGATTTTAAAAAATGGTATCTTCCCCACCCTTTCTTATTCAATATTCCACCAACCTGATTTCTATTCACTTTTAGATAGTTTACCTGTTACCTTATTCGTCATAACCTATATGTAAATTAAATTACTGTATTTAAATTATATCTGATGTATTTTTCATATTTTATATAATTAATGATTAAATAATATCAATTTGTTAATAGATAATAAGGACTAATTATTATATAAGGATTAACTAATTAATTTTAAATTTTCTTAAATAATAAAAAACAAACATCGAAATTTAAACATTTTTTAAAATTATTTTTTAGAATTAAACTTTTTCTGAAACTAAACTAAGTTTTACAATAAGAAATTAAATGTAAGCTTCTTTAAATTTAAATTTTCATTCTAGTTTCTTTTGTTTTATGCTTACGGTACATAATTTTCGTTTGTTATGCAACATGAAAGCTTTATTTTTAACATTTTAACTTGTATGTTCCGAACAATGTACAGTACTTAATTTAGAAAGTGATATTCCCATTTACCTACATTATAAGGGCTGGCCCAAAACTCAGTTAACAGTTACACAGTGAAAGAGCTTTAACAATATTATTAAAAGTAAACAGTTTATGCTTAATACAAATTTATAACATCCTAACACATTGATGTAAATCTTCAGAGTAAATGACACTCATTGTTCCTGGTTCTTCTTAATAATTAAATCACTTGATAAACGAGTGATTCGGCATCCAGCCTATTATTAAACATTCTTTTATCCTTTCACAGTCTTTTTTTTTATGATCTTTCTACAAATTTGCAAGACATTCATTCATCTAAATAAAATTTATAATTCATATTTAACAAGCACGTTACAAATATGTAATGAAGCAAATAGCATCCTGTTTGAATGGAACCGAAGAAAATGACGTATAGATAATAATATGTTAACCATTTTAAACCAGTTTTAATTATTTGATAATTATTATCTTAAAATAAACTCGGTTAAGTGACTTTTGAGCAGTGTTCTACGTTAAAAAATTATAAAAATTTATAATAATAAGAAAAATGAATGAAAATAAACGACGATTAATGAAAAACACTTTATTTCTCGAAAATTAATAGTGACTTAATCTATGATCTGTAATTTATGTTTGAGATTTTGCTGTTATCTGCTTTCTATGATCATTGAAATATCATTACTCTAAATGAAAGTTCCTAATAAAAATAATTTTGGCACATTCTAAATCATATATTTTAGTTATAAGAGTAGATTTAAATACAATTAACTCAATTTAATTTAAACAATTATTATTAAATTAATTGTCTAGAACATCTCGATGCATTTTATTATTTGGAGATGATTTATATCATTGATTTATAGTGTTAAAATTCAAGTTATAACTTGATTATTGTGACGTCCTCACAAAACCAGGTTGGAATTTTTAATCATAATTTTACTTAAAAATAAAGTAAATAATATAGGCTACACCTTAGAGGATCGATAGAGATATATCATTGATTTCAGTTTATCGTAAGGATCAATTCTATACCATATTTACCGCTTTAGGTATTAGGTGAAAATTTTAAATTGAAATCACATGACTTCCGGTCCCTACCGAAAGTTCGTATATAGTTAATTAAAATAAACACCACCAGCTGAAACTTACTCGTATGTAAATCAGCAAAGTGTCATTCTATTTTGCAAGTGTCAGACAAATGATCGTTTCTGACAAACAAATGTCTGCTAGGACTATTAACAATGAGGAAATGTTCCTGATAAATCAGTAGCTAATCAAGTATGCCTCAGAGAAAGCATTTTGATGATTCATTGTCATGGAGAGCTGTTCATTTCTGCATTTTTGCCACGTACAGTACTGTACATTCGTGTGTTTACTTTAGTTTTTAGTTTTAGACACGAGTATAGTAAAAATTTCCCACCAAAAAAATTTGTGATTTTACTATGGCTAAGATATAATATACATTAATTAATTTTTAAGCAAGAGCTTACAAATTTAAGAAATCCAGCAACGAGTTGCTTATCTTTTCCGGTAACCTTCGGTGGCGCTATCTGTTATCATATTTTGTTTTAAAAAACTTTTTATACTTTTTATTAATAATATATTCGCTTTCGCATTTAGAGTTAAAGAATTTCTGTATTGTTTATTTAAACAAGTGTTAAAAAATTGATAAAAAAAACCAATTAAAAAAAAGATTTTAAACGGGGCGGATAAAAAATTTAAGTTAAAATTCAGTTCTAAAACATAAAACTAGTGGAAAACCTCACTATTTTTTCCAATATCCGTATTAAATCAGAGACCAAGACTTTAATAACACAGCTATTTTTATTCTTCTTTTATAAGCAATGCATTTCGGATTGAAATTTCTCAATCCCTCTTCAGGCTTCCAACATAATAGTCATTTAACTTGTTTTTTTTCTTACAATAACACTGCGGTTGCCTACATCATTTGTATAAGTTATTCATCATCAAGACGTATGGAAAATACTATAAAGTCAGTAGTAAAATTTAAAGGTAAAAAAGATTTCTTGTTAAAAAAAAAAAAAGATTATTAAGTTAACACCGTTATCTTCGGAGTTCGATGATAAATTTATTTTCTTTCGTAGTAAAACAACGGCTACTGACGGAAACAAGAAATGGCCATTGTCTGAAGGTTATTTCGTATGCATTTAAAAAAGTTCCCGAAAAATGACGACCGTTTAGAGGTGTCCATTGTTGAGAAGTAACCGTTATTGGAAGTTCGATTCAATATCATAAACATAACTAATGGTTATCATGTTCTCCTAATACAAAAGGAAGTAGGCCTACACTGCTAAGCCGAACAAAACACTTAAAATATTTATTTAAAAATTTTAGAATTTTGTTTTGTTAAATTACAATACTATCTTGTTATAGTATTATTATTTTGATGTTATGCCAGTAAACTGGATAAGGGCAACTCGAACAACAGAGAGAGAGTTAATAAAGCATCAAAGGCTAATGGCTGCCTGCATCGGTAGTCATGCATTTTTAAAATGCGATTTTTTAAGCTAACAAAGTTCATTAAAAATGTTCCACGTGGTACAATGAATTATAAAAAAGACTAATTAAAATATATAAAAAATATACACGCTCTTTTTTTTTGTTAATTTAGCTTATACTAACATCGATTTTAAACATAGAAATTAATATAAATTGCACGTTAATACGTACAAAATTAAGTTTATAAAATTTTATTTATTTGTAAAAAAATCTCACTTTTTGAATTGTTAGAAAGTCATAATGTAACATTGATTATAAGTTGACTTATAACTGAATTTTATATACAAAAATCCTTTAATTCGATAAAGAATTTTGAAGTTTTCTTTTCAAAATATTGTAAATTTTTCTACCATTTCTTTAACATATGGGTCAGTCGGTTCATCAAGGTGGAGTTTGAATTAAATAGCGTGAAAATTGATATAGTTTACGAAACAAAATGCTCTTCACGCAGATTTTTCCCCAACTGTTTCATCACTTAACATGAACCTAGAATCTTATAAAGGATAATGCAAAATCTATTACACATTTTATCAAGTTTATTACCATTTTTCGCCTCTTTGTACGTATGGAACATATACAAAGGAAGTTTGCCAATTAAGGATTATTATTTACCTGCCTATGATTACATAATAAGTAAGTTGTATTTATTTATTATTTTCTCAGTTTTAATGTCACTAGGTAATACGTTATAGTTTAAATATTGAGTACGCAACAAAGATTTTTAACAAATTTTATTATCACCTTACGAAAACAGAACAGAAATTTGTAATCATTAAAAGACCCAGCACGATTTAAATAAATAGGCCTCCAAATTAATATTTTAAAAATTTATTTTGATAAGTGGGGTAAATTTATTATATTCATATATACATATATTATCTTTATGGCTTTTACTATTAGCTAGGCCAAGGGTGGGCAACCTTTTTTATAACATGGGCCAGAATCAATTTTACGTTTTTTCCGCGGGCCATAGTAGTTAATTGACACCTTGTGACCTGTAAATTTTTAGTCTGCAAATATGAAATAAATAAATAAATAAATAAAAACCAATTAATTACTACAGTCGACCCCCTATAACACTGTTGATTATTCCTTTTTTTATGAATTCCATGTTGTATAAGTCACTTAGATTTTACAAATGCATGTGCCTGGCTGTGAACGGCTCACCTATTTGTAAAATCTAAGTGACTTTAAACACAATAAAAACAGCACTATGTAGTTGGATACGACAGACATTACATTTTCTAATTGCATAGCTTTTGCACATAGATTTTCTTGA
The DNA here is from genome assembly GCF_000671375.1 of Centruroides sculpturatus. NCBI lineage: Eukaryota > Metazoa > Arthropoda > Arachnida > Scorpiones > Buthidae > Centruroides > Centruroides sculpturatus. The sequence goes on along the minus strand of NW_019385847.1, from coordinate 1,218 downwards.
TGGATGACGCGATGAGATATAAATAATTTAGAAAAATTCTGTTCTCCCGTTTTTTGTTTGAATAATGAAATGACTCCCTTATTTTTTTCCTGTCATTGCTGCCACAACACTTCAGAAAATAATATTCAATTTAAAGTAGACGAATTACATCGAAAAATATTTATTTCTAATTTCCTCTAAACATCTCGCGGGCCGTAGCTGGCCCGCGGGCCGGGGGTTGCCCACCGTTGAGCTAGGCCCATCTCATTTCACAGACCCTGAGATCATTAACATCAGAGCCGGCCCTACCATAGGGCGAAAGGAGCAGCCGCTCCAGGCGCTAAGTCCTAGGGGGCGCCTCAGTGGTAAAGAAAAGTAAAGGGTATAAATTTGGGGCAACCAAGAGCAGTGGCGTAGCGAGGGGGTGTATCAAGCACCGGGCGCCACTCGCAGAAGGGCGCCCAAATGGTCTCCAAGACAAACTATATGTGTTTCTGGAGGGGGCGCCAATAAAGTGCTGTGCCCCGTGCGCCAGTTATGTTCGCTACGCTACTGACCAAGGGGGCGCCATAATAGGATCTCGCTCCATCCTAAAACTTGCCTCGGGCCGGCACTGATTAACACCTCTGATAATTATTACTGTATTTCAATATGAATGCCTCTATAAACCCACTTAAACATTTAAAAATATGAAAAAATTCAAATTATTTATTTGAATTAGTTTTTTTAAGTTTAATTCATATTTTTAAAATATATTTGCTAATTTTTATACTTTAGAAATAAAAGTTCTCGCCAGATGGCAGCAGGCTGATTCGTTAAAATTATTTTATTTATTTTTGTGTAAATAGTTGGAGCCGGTACCGCTGGTTCGACATTAGCTAGCCGACTTTCCGAAGATCCTAATATTTCAGTTTTGTTACTAGAAGCGGGAGGGATGCCTTCGTTTGAAACCGAAATACCTATTTTAGCATCGGAGTTACAAATGACGCATCTTGATTGGTCTTATTTAACTGTACCACAACAAGAATCGTGTTTCGGATTGATTGATAAAGTTTGTTAATATATATACTGTATTTATTTAAAATTTTATGTTAAAAATCAATATTATATGTTATTATTTATTTATTTTAATATAGTCATTTAGATTTAATTTTGGCATAAAAATAGAAATATTTTCCTCCCCTTGGAATACTTCGTACTAACTAAAAGAAAGAGATTAATTATTAAGATATACTTCAA
>NW_019385846.1:161477-162788 GCF_000671375.1 Centruroides sculpturatus | reverse complement strand
TATACTTAAAATTTTTTTGATGTTATTGCATCACTTTACGAAGTGCCTATATACTTAATTGCATCAGATTTAGCACCTATTTAATTAATTTCAATCATGACAGCGAATGATATGGATGATTGTTTTTTTTGAACTATTTGATGAAAAGGTTACATAAAATTGGGGTTGCGTAATCATCCTAAATTATTATTATATTTTTGACTGGAAATCACTGGATTTATGCAATTTTAGTTTAATTAATGTCGTATAAAACTGACTGTTCGTACAAGTTTGCTTAAAACATGCGACTCAAAAAGCCCCAAAATGGCGGCTTAAGAAGTAGGTCACGCGTGTCCTGACCTTCTTATATAGACCTTGGGCAGGATGCGTATTCCTTTGTCCCTTGTTTTTAGGTGGGAACATCTCACCCCACATTCTTAATTAAGATATTACAGAGACACTTCTGTGTCACGTGACAATTTCAGTTTAGTTTTATACCTCGAACATCGAAATGAATTCACATCACACCATAAATTTAATTCACACAAAATAAAATAATAAATCGTACACAATAATTATAATAATTGATAAATGTATTCTCGTTTATGCTTCTCAATAAAAGTACACGACTTCTTCGTAACATTAAACGTATCTACTAACTTAAGTTAGTTATTTACTTTAGGGCTTCTCACCACTGAACACGAACACAAAATTTCTTAATTTAATATATACAGTAGAACCTCCATTATCCGGACCTCTGTTATCCGGATTTTCGATTATCCGGATTGTTCAAAATAAACAAACATTTTACGAATTTGCTGATTTGTACTTGGCGAATTACGATACTGTTTATGTACGTGATGGAGTGCATAACTTTTTTTGTTTCTACAACGTCTCACCCGGCACAGTGGCCGTAAACTCTTAAATATATTTTACGTAGTAATAAAAAACTTGACATACGTATTTATAAATAATTTATATTCAAATCACATCGTTTCTATGACCAAGGGCGGCGTAAGGCATGGACGACGTGGGCCACCGCCTATGCCTCGCGGTCCGAAGGGCCTCGCGCTTCGAAGGTTAATGCATTACTTAAAAGCCGTGAACGCGACGAAAAAATTTTACTCGTCATAAAACGATAAATAGTTTGTCAAATTTTTATTCATAAAAATGTAGTTTAAACTGCTTTTTATTTTATAAAATCCGTCTTATTGCGCCACCAGAGGGCCTTTTAAACAATAGGTAGTTTGTTAGCGTTGATCAGTAGTAGTCCAAATTCGATACGAACGTTTGTTTCTTGAAAATTTGATCACGATTTAAATACAGTATTTA